>NW_028188625.1:0-178005 GCF_978046115.1 Saccoglossus kowalevskii | reverse complement strand
GTGGCAAAGTGCTGAAAAGTGTGGCAAAGTACTGAAAAGTTGTGGCAAAGTCGTGGCAAAGTACTGAAAAGTGTGGCAAAGTACTGAAAAGTTGTGGCAAAGCGCTGAAAAGTAGTGGCAAAGTACTGACAAGTAGTGGCAAAGTGCTGAAAAGTAGTGACAAAGTACTGATAAGTTGTGGCAAAGTGCTGAAAAGTAGTGGCAAAGTACTGAAAAGTAGTGGCAAAGTGCTGAAAAGTAGTGGCAAAGTACTGAAAAGTGTGGCAAAGCGCTGAAAAGTAGTGGCAAAGTACTGAAAAGTTGTGGCAAAGTGCTGAAAAGAAGTGGCAAACTACTGAAAAGCAGTGGCAAATTGCTAAAAAGTGTGGCAATGTACTGAAAAGTGTGGCAAAGTACTGAAAAGTAGTGGCAAACTACTGAAAAGCAGTGGCAAAGTGCTGAAAAGTTGTGGCAAAGTAGTGGCAAAGCACTGAAATGTGTGGCAAAGTACTGAAAAGTTGTGGCAAAGTGCTGAAAAGTAGTGGCAAAGTACTGAAAAGTAGTGGCAAAGTGCTGAAAAGTGTGGCAAAGTACTGACAAGTTGTGGCAAAGTAGTGGCAAAGCAATGAAAAGTAAGGCAAAGTACTGAAAAGTAGTGGCAAAGTGCTGAAAAGTGTAACAAAGTACTGACAAGTTATGGCAAAGTAGTGGCAAAGCACTGAAAAACATACAAAGTACTGAAAAGTTGTGGCAAAGTTCTGAAAAGTAGTGGCAAACTACTGAAAAGCAGTGGCAAAGTGCTGAAAAGTTGTGGCAAAGTAGTGGCAAAGCACTGAAATGTGTGGCAAAGTACAGCAAAGTTGTGGCAAAGTGCTGACAAGTAGTGGCAAAGTACTGAAAAGCAGTGGCAAAGTGCTGAAAAGTGTGGCAAAGTACTGAACAGTTGTGGCAAAGTCGTGGCAAAGTACTGAAAAGTGTGGCAAAGTACTGAAAAGTTGTGGCAAAGCGCTGAAAAGTAGTGGCAAAGTACTGACAAGTAGTGGCAAAGTGCTGAAAAGTAGTGGCAAAGTACTGATAAGTTGTGGCAAAGTGCTGAAAAGTAGTGGCAAAGTACTGAAAAGTAGTGGCAAAGTGCTGAAAAGTAGTGGCAAAGTACTGAAAAGTGTGGCAAAGCGCTGAAAAGTAGTGGCAAAGTACTGAAAAGTTGTGGCAAAGTGCTGAAAAGAAGTGGCAAACTACTGAAAAGCAGTGGCAAATTGCTAAAAAGTGTGGCAATGTACTGAAAAGTGTGGCAAAGTACTGAAAAGTTGTCGCAAAGCGCTGAAAAGTAGTGGCAAAGTACTGACAAGTAGTGGCAAAGTGCTGAAAAGTAGTGGCAAAGTACTGATAAGTTGTGGCAAAGTGCTGAAAAGTAGTGGCAAAGTACTGAAAAGTAGTGGCAAAGTGCTGAAAAGTAGTGGCAAAGTACTGAAAAGTGTGGCAAAGCGCTGAAAAGAAGTGGCAAACTACTGAAAAGCAGTGGCAAATTGCTGAAAAGTGTGGCAATGTACTGAAAAGTTGTGGCAAAGTCGTGGCAAAGTACTGAAAAGTGTGGCAAAGTACTGAAAAGTTGTAGCAAAGTGCTCAAGAGTAGTGGCAAAGTACTGAAAAGTGTGGCAAAGTGCTGAAAAGTAGTGGCAAAGTACTGAAAAGTGTGGCAAAGTACTGAAAAGTTGTGGCAAAGTGCTGAAAAGTAGTGGCAAACTACTGAAAAGCAGTGGCAAAGTGCTGAAAAGTGTGGCAAAGTACTGAAACGTTGTGGCAAAGTAGTGGCAAAGCACTGAAATGTGTGGCAAAGTACTGAAAAGTTGTGGCAAAGTGCTGAAAAGTAGTGGCAAAGTTCTGAAAAGTAGTGGCAAAGTGCTGAAAAGTGTGGCAAAGTACTGACAAGTTGTGGCAAAGTAGTGGCAAAGTGCTGAAAAGTAGTGGCAAAGTGCTGAAAAGTGTGGCAAAGTACTGAAAAGTAGTGGCAAAGTAGTGGCAAAGCACTGAAAAGTAAGGCAAAGTACTGAAAAGTAGTGGCAAAGTGCTGAAAAGTAGTGGCAAAGCACTGAAAAGCAGTGGCAAAATGCTGAAAAGTGTGGCAAAGTACTGAAAAGTTGTGGCAAAGTACTGAAAAGCAGTGGCAAAGTGCTGAAAAGTGTGGCAAAGTACTGAAAAGTTGTGGCAAAGTCGTGGCAAAGTACTGAAAAGTGTGGCAAAGTACTGAAAAGTTGTGGCAAAGCGCTGAAAAGTAGTGGCAAAGTACTGACAAGTAGTGGCAAAGTGCTGAAAAGTAGTGGCAAAGTACTGATAAGTTGTGGCAAAGTGCTGAAAAGTAGTGGCAAAGTACTGAAAAGTAGCGGCAAAGTGCTGAAAAGTAGTGGCAAAGTACTGAAAAGTGTGGCAAAGCGCTGAAAAGTAGTGGCAAAGTACTGAAAAGTTGTGGCAAAGAGCTGAAAAGAAGTGGCAAACTACTGAAAAGCAGTGGCAAATTGCTGAAAAGTGTGGCAATGTACTGAAAAGTTGTGGCAAAGTGCTGAAAAGTGTGGCAAAGTACTGACAAGTTGTAGCAAAGTAGTGGCAAAGCAATGAAAAGTAAGGCAAAGTACTGAAAAGTAGTGGCAAAGTGCTGAAAAGTGTAACAAAGTACTGACAAGTTATGGCAAAGTAGTGGCAAAGTACTGAAAAGTGTGGCAAAGTAATGAAAAGTTGTAGCAAAGTGCTGAAGAGTAGTGGCAAAGTACTGAAAAGTGTGGCAAAGTGCTGAAAAGTAGTGGCAAAGTACTGAAAAGTGTGGCAAAGTACTGAAAAGTTGTGGCAAAGTGCTGAAAAGTAGTGGCAAACTACTGAAAAGCAGTGGCAAAGTGCTGAAAAGTGTGGCAAAGTACTGAAACGTTGTGGCAAAGTAGTGGCAAAGCACTGAAATGTGTGGCAAAGTGTTGAAAAGTAGTGACAAAGTGCTGAAAAGTGTGGCAAAGTACTGAAAAGTAGTGGCAAAGTAGTGGCAAAGCACTGAAAAGTAAGGCAAAGTACTGAAAAGTAGTGGCAAAGTGCTGAAAAGTAGTGGCAAAGCACTGAAAAGCAGTGGCAAAATGCTGAAAAGTGTGGCAAAGTACTGAAAAGTTGTGGCAAAGTGCTGAAAAGTAGTGGCAAAGTGCTGACAAGTAGTGGCAAAGTACTGAAAAGCAGTGGCAAAGTGCTGAAAAGTGTGGCAAAGTACTGAAAAATTGTGGCAAAGTCGTGGCAAAGTACTGAAAAGTGTGGCAAAGTACTGAAAAGTTGTGGCAAAGCGCTGAAAAGTAGTGGCAAAGTACTGACAAGTAGTGGCAAAGTGCTGAAAAGTGTGGCAAAGTACTGACAAGTTGCGGCAAAGTAGTGGCAAAGTGCTGAAAAGTAGTGGCAAAGTGCTGAAAAGTGTGGCAAAGTACTGAAAAGTAGTGGCAAAGCACTAAAAAGTAAGGCAAAGTAGTGAAAAGTAGTGGCAAAGTGCTGAAAAGTAGTGGCAAAGCACTGAAAAGCAGTGGCAAAATGCTGAAAAGTGTGGCAAAGTACTGAAAAGTTGTGGCAAAGTGCTGAAAAGTAGTGGCAAAGTGCTGACAAGTAGTGGCAAAGTACTGAAAAGCAGTGGCAAAGTGCTGAAAAGTGTGGCAAAGTACTGAAAAGTTGTGGCAAAGTCGTGGCAAAGTACTGAAAAGTGTGGCAAAGTACTGAAAAGTTGTGGCAAAGCGCTGAAAAGTAGTGGCAAAGTACTGACAAGTAGTGGCAAAGTGCTGAAAAGTAGTGGCAAAGTACTGATAAGTTGTGGCAAAGTGCTGAAAAGTAGTGGCAAAGTACTGAAAAGTAGCGGCAAAGTGCTGAAAAGTAGTGGCAAAGTACTGAAAAGTGTGGCAAAGCGCTGAAAAGTAGTGGCAAAGTACTGAAAAGTTGTGGCAAAGAGCTGAAAAGAAGTGGCAAACTACTGAAAAGCAGTGGCAAATTGCTGAAAAGTGTGGCAATGTACTGAAAAGTTGTGGCAAAGTGCTGAAAAGTGTGGCAAAGTACTGACAAGTTGTAGCAAAGTAGTGGCAAAGCAATGAAAAGTAAGGCAAAGTACTGAAAAGTAGTGGCAAAGTGCTGAAAAGTGTAACAAAGTACTGACAAGTTATGGCAAAGTAGTGGCAAAGTACTGAAAAGTGTGGCAAAGTAATGAAAAGTTGTAGCAAAGTGCTGAAGAGTAGTGGCAAAGTACTGAAAAGTGTGGCAAAGTGCTGAAAAGTAGTGGCAAAGTACTGAAAAGTGTGGCAAAGTACTGAAAAGTTGTGGCAAAGTGCTGAAAAGTAGTGGCAAACTACTGAAAAGCAGTGGCAAAGTGCTGAAAAGTGTGGCAAAGTACTGAAACGTTGTGGCAAAGTAGTGGCAAAGCACTGAAATGTGTGGCAAAGTGCTGAAAAGTAGTGGCAAAGTGCTAAAAAGTGTGGCAAAGTACTGAAAAGTAGTGGCAAAGTAGTGGCAAAGCACTGAAAAGTAAGGCAAAGTACTGAAAAGTAGTGGCAAAGTGCTGAAAAGTAGTGGCAAAGCACTGAAAAGCAGTGGCAAAATGCTGAAAAGTGTGGCAAAGTACTGAAAAGTTGTGGCAAAGTGCTGAAAAGTAGTGGCAAAGTGCTGACAAGTAGTGGCAAAGTACTGAAAAGCAGTGGCAAAGTGCTGAAAAGTGTGGCAAAGTCCTGAAAAGTTGTGGCAAAGTCGTGGCAAAGTACTGAAAAGTGTGGCAAAGTACTGAAAAGTTGTGACAAAGCGCTGAAAAGTAGTGGCAAAGTACTGACAAGTAGTGGCAAAGTGCTGAAAAGTAGTGGCAAAGTACTGATAAGTTGTGGCAAAGTGCTGAAAAGTAGTGGCAAAGTACTGAAAAGTAGTGGCAAAGTGCTGAAAAGTAGTGGCAAAGTACTGAAAAGTGTGGCAAAGCGCTGAAAAGTAGTGGCAAAGTACTGAAAAGTTGTGGCAAAGAGCTGAAAAGAAGTGGCAAACTACTGAAAAGCAGTGGCAAATTGCTGAAAAGTGTGGCAATGTACTGAAAAGTTGTGGCAAAGTCGTGGCGAAGTACTGAAAAGTGTGGCAAAGTACTGAAAAGTTGTAGCAAAGTGCTGAAGAGTAGTGGCAAAGTACTGAAAAGTGTGGCAAAGTGCTGAAAAGTAGTGGCAAAGTACTGAAAAGTGTGGCAAAGTACTGAAAAGTTGTGGCAAAGTGCTGAAAAGTAGTGGCAAACTACTGAAAAGCAGTGGCAAAGTGCTGAAAAGTGTGACAAAGTACTGAAACGTTGTGGCAAAGTAGTGGCAAAGCACTGAAATGTGTGGCAAAGTACTGAAAAGTTATGGCAAAGTGCTGAAAAGTAGTGGCAAAGTACTGAAAAGTAGTGGCAAAGTGCTGAAAAGTGTGGCAAAGTACTGACAAGTTGTGGCAAAGTAGTGGCAAAGCAATGAAAAGTAAGGCAAAGTACTGAAAAGTAGTGGCAAAGTGCTGAAAAGTGTAACAAAGTACTGACAAGTTATGGCAAAGTAGTGGCAAAGCACTGAAAAACGTACAAAGTACTGAAAAGTTGTGGCAAAGTTCTGAAAAGTAGTGGCAAACTACTGAAAAGCAGTGGCAAAGTGCTGAAAAGTTGTGGCAAAGTAGTGGCAAAGCACTGAAATGTGTGGCAAAGTACAGCAAAGTTGTGGCAAAGTGCTGACAAGTAGTGGCAAAGTACTGAAAAGCAGTGGCAAAGTGCTGAAAAGTGTGGCAAAGTACTGAAAAGTTGTGGCAAAGTCGTGGCAAAGTACTGAAAAGTGTGGCAAAGTACTGAAAAGTTGTGGCAAAGCGCTGAAAAGTAGTGGCAAAGTACTGACAAGTAGTGGCAAAGTGCTGAAAAGTAGTGGCAAAGTGCTGATAAGTTGTGGCAAAGTGCTGAAAAGTAGTGGCAAAGTACTGAAAAGTAGTGGCAAAGTGCTGAAAAGTAGTGGCAAAGTACTGAAAAGTGTGGCAAAGCGCTGAAAAGTAGTGGCAAAGTACTGAAAAGTTGTGGCAAAGTGCTGAAAAGAAGTGGCAAACTACTGAAAAGCAGTGGCAAATTGCTAAAAAGTGTGGCAATGTACTGAAAAGTGTGGCAAAGTACTGAAAAGTTGTCGCAAAGCGCTGAAAAGTAGTGGCAAAGTACTGACAAGTAGTGGCAAAGTGCTGAAAAGTAGTGGCAAAGTGCTGAAAAGTGTGGCAAAGTACTGAAACGTTGTGGCAAAGTAGTGGCAAAGCACTGAAATGTGTGGCAAAGTGCTGAAAAGTAGTGGCAAAGTGCTGAAAAGTGTGGCAAAGTACTGAAAAGTAGTGGCAAAGTAGTGGCAAAGCACTGAAAAGTAAGGCAAAGTACTGAAAAGTAGTGGCAAAGTGCTGAAAAGTAGTGGCAAAGCACTGAAAAGCAGTGGCAAAATGCTGAAAAGTGTGGCAAAGTACTGAAAAGTTGTGGCAAAGTGCTGAAAAGTAGTGGCAAAGTGCTGACAAGTAGTGGCAAAGTACTGAAAAGCAGTGGCAAAGTGCTGAAAAGTGTGGCAAAGTACTGAAAAGTTGTGGCAAAGTCGTGGCAAAGTACTGGAAAGTGTGGCAAAGTACTGAAAAGTTGTGGCAAAGCGCTGAAAAGTAGTGGCAAAGTACTGACAAGTAGTGGCAAAGTGCTGAAAAGTAGTGGCAAAGTACTGATAAGTTGTGGCAAAGTGCTGAAAAGTAGTGGCAAAGTACTGAAAAGTAGTGGCAAAGTGCTGAAAAGTAGTGGCAAAGTACTGAAAAGTGTGGCAAAGCGCTGAAAAGTAGTGGCAAAGTACTGAAAAGTTGTGGCAAAGAGCTGAAAAGAAGTGGCAAACTACTGAAAAGCAGTGGCAAATTGCTGAAAAGTGTGGCAATGTACTGAAAAGTTGTGGCAAAGTCGTGGCGAAGTACTGAAAAGTGTGGCAAAGTACTGAAAAGTTGTAGCAAAGTGCTGAAGAGTAGTGGAAAAGTACTGAAAAGTGTGGCAAAGTGCTGAAAAGTAGTGGCAAAGTACTGAAAAGTGTGGCAAAGTACTGAAAAGTTGTGGCAAAGTGCTGAAAAGTAGTGGCAAACTATTGAAAAGCAGTGGCAAAGTGCTGAAAAGTGTGGCAAAGTACTGAAACGTTGTGGCAAAGTAGTGGCAAAGCACTGAAATGTGTGGCAAAGTACTGAAAAGTTGTGGCAAAGTGCTGAAAAGTAGTGGCAAAGTACTGAAAAGTAGTGGCAAAGTGCTGAAAAGTGTGGCAAAGTACTGACAAGTTGTGGCAAAGTAGTGGCAAAGCAATGAAAAGTAAGGCAAAGTACTGAAAAGTAGTGGCAAAGTGCTGAAAAGTGTAACAAAGTACTGACAAGTTATGGCAAAGTAGTGGCAAAGCACTGAAAAACGTACAAAGTACTGAAAAGTTGTGGCAAAGTGCTGAAAAGTAGTGGCAAACTACTGAAAAGCAGTGGCAAAGTGCTGAAAAGTTGAGGCAAAGTAGTGGCAAAGCACTGAAATGTGTGGCAAAGTACAGCAAAGTTGTGGCAAAGTGCTGACAAGTAGTGGCAAAGTACTGAAAAGCAGTGGCAAAGTGCTGAAAAGTGTGGCAAAGTACTGAAAAGTTGTGGCAAAGTCGTGGCAAAGTACTGAAAAGTGTGGCAAAGTACTGAAAAGTTGTGGCAAAGCGCTGAAAAGTAGTGGCAAAGTACTGACAAGTAGTGGCAAAGTGCTGAAAAGTAGTGGCAAAGTACTGATAAGTTGTGGCAAAGTGCTGAAAAGTAGTGGCAAAGTACTGAAAAGTAGTGGCAAAGTGCTGAAAAGTAGTGGCAAAGTACTGAAAAGTGTGGCAAAGCGCTGAAAAGAAGTGGCAAACTACTGAAAAGCAGTGGCAAATTGCTGAAAAGTGTGGCAATGTACTGAAAAGTTGTGGCAAAGTCGTGGCAAAGTACTGAAAAGTGTGGCAAAGTACTGAAAAGTTGTAGCAAAGTGCTCAAGAGTAGTGGCAAAGTACTGAAAAGTGTGGCAAAGTGCTGAAAAGTAGTGGCAAAGTACTGAAAAGTGTGGCAAAGTACTGAAAAGTTGTGGCAAAGTGCTGACAAGTAGTGGCAAACTACTGAAAAGCAGTGGCAAAGTGCTGAAAAGTGTGGCAAAGTACTGAAACGTTGTGGCAAAGTAGTGGCAAAGCACTGAAATGTGTGGCAAAGTACTGAAAAGTTGTGGCAAAGTGCTGAAAAGTAGTGGCAAAGTTCTGAAAAGTAGTGGCAAAGTGCTGAAAAGTGTGGCAAAGTACTGACAATTTGCGGCAAAGTAGTGGCAAAGTGCTGAAAAGTAGTGGCAAAGTGCTGAAAAGTGTGGCAAAGTACTGAAAAGTAGTGGCAAAGTAGTGGCAAAGCACTGAAAAGTAAGGCAAAGTACTGAAAAGTAGTGGCAAAGTGCTGAAAAGTAGTGGCAAAGCACTGAAAAGCAGTGGCAAAATGCTGAAAAGTGTGGCAAAGTACTGAAAAGTTGTGGCAAAGTGCTGAAAAGTAGTGGCAAAGTGCTGACAAGTAGTGGCAAAGTACTGAAAAGCAGTGGCAAAGTGCTGAAAAGTGTGGCAAAGTACTGAAAAGTTGTGGCAAAGTCGTGGCAAAGTACTGAAAAGTGTGGCAAAGTACTGAAAAGTTGTGGCAAAGCGCTGAAAAGTAGTGGCAAAGTACTGACAAGTAGTGACAAAGTGCTGAAAAGTAGTGGCAAAGTACTGATAAGTTGTGGCAAAGTGCTGAAAAGTAGTGGCAAAGTACTGAAAAGTAGCGGCAAAGTGCTGAAAAGTAGTGGCAAAGTACTGAAAAGTGTGGCAAAGCGCTGAAAAGTCGTGGCAAAGTACTGAAAAGTTGTGGCAAAGAGCTGAAAAGAAGTGGCAAACTACTGAAAAGCAGTGGCAAATTGCTGAAAAGTGTGGCAATGTACTGAAAAGTTGTGGCAAAGTGCTGAAAAGTGTGGCAAAGTACTGACAAGTTGTAGCAAAGTAGTGGCAAAGCAATGAAAAGTAAGGCAAAGTACTGAAAAGTAGTGGCAAAGTGCTGAAAAGTGTAACAAAGTACTGACAAGTTATGGCAAAGTAGTGGCAAAGTACTGAAAAGTGTGGCAAAGTAATGAAAAGTTGTAGCAAAGTGCTGAAGAGTAGTGGCAAAGTACTGAAAAGTGTGGCAAAGTGCTGAAAAGTAGTGGCAAAGTACTGAAAAGTGTGGCAAAGTACTGAAAAGTTGTGGCAAAGTGCTGAAAAGTAGTGGCAAACTACTGAAAAGCAGTGGCAAAGTGCTGAAAAGTGTGGCAAAGTACTGAAACGTTGTGGCAAAGTAGTGGCAAAGCACTGAAATGTGTGGCAAAGTGCTGAAAAGTAGTGGCAAAGTGCTGAAAAGTGTGGCAAAGTACTGAAAAGTAGTGGCAAAGTAGTGGCAAAGCACTGAAAAGTAAGGCAAAGTACTGAAAAGTAGTGGCAAAGTGCTGAAAAGTAGTGGCAAAGCACTGAAAAGCAGTGGCAAAATGCTGAAAAGTGTGGCAAAGTACTGAAAAGTTGTGGCAAAGTGCTGAAAAGTAGTGGCAAAGTGCTGACAAGTAGTGGCAAAGTACTGAAAAGCAGTGGCAAAGTGCTGAAAAGTGTGGCAAAGTCCTGAAAAGTTGTGGCAAAGTCGTGGCAAAGTACTGAAAAGTGTGGCAAAGTACTGAAAAGTTGTGACAAAGCGCTGAAAAGTAGTGGCAAAGTACTGACAAGTAGTGGCAAAGTGCTGAAAAGTAGTGGCAAAGTACTGATAAGTTGTGGCAAAGTGCTGAAAAGTAGTGGCAAAGTTCTGAAAAGTAGTGGCAAAGTGCTGAAAAGTAGTGGCAAAGTACTGAAAAGTGTGGCAAAGCGCTGAAAAGTAGTGGCAAAGTACTGAAAAGTTGTGGCAAAGAGCTGAAAAGAAGTGGCAAACTACTGAAAAGCAGTGGCAAATTGCTGAAAAGTGTGGCAAAGTACTGAAAAGTTGTGGCAAAGTCGTGGCGAAGTACTGAAAAGTGTGGCAAAGTACTGAAAAGTTGTAGCAAAGTGCTGAAGAGTAGTGGCAAAGTACTGAAAAGTGTGGCAAAGTGCTGAAAAGTAGTGGCAAAGTACTGAAAAGTGTGGCAAAGTACTGAAAAGTTGTGGCAAAGTGCTGAAAAGTAGTGGCAAACTACTGAAAAGCAGTGGCAAAGTGCTGAAAAGTGTGACAAAGTACTGAAACGTTGTGGCAAAGTAGTGGCAAAGCACTGAAATGTGTGGCAAAGTACTGAAAAGTTGTGGCAAAGTGCTGAAAAGTAGTGGCAAAGTACTGAAAAGTAGTGGCAAAGTGCTGAATAGTGTGGCAAAGTACTGACAAGTTATGGCAAAGTAGTGGCAAAGCACTGAAAAACGTACAAAGTACTGAAAAGTTGTGGCAAAGTTCTGAAAAGTAGTGGCAAACTACTGAAAAGCAGTGGCAAAGTGCTGAAAAGTTGTGGCAAAGTAGTGGCAAAGCACTGAAATGTGTGGCAAAGTACAGCAAAGTTGTGGCAAAGTGCTGACAAGTAGTGGCAAAGTACTGAAAAGCAGTGGCAAAGTGCTGAAAAGTGTGGCAAAGTACTGAAAAGTTGTGGCAAAGTCGTGGCAAAGTACTGAAAAGTGTGGCAAAGTACTGAAAAGTTGTGGCAAAGCGCTGAAAAGTAGTGGCAAAGTACTGACAAGTAGTGGCAAAGTGCTGAAAAGTAGTGGCAAAGTACTGATAAGTTGTGGCAAAGTGCTGAAAAGTAGTGGCAAAGTACTGAAAAGTAGTGGCAAAGTGCTGAAAAGTAGTGGCAAAGTACTGAAAAGTGTGGCAAAGCGCTGAAAAGTAGTGGCAAAGTACTGAAAAGTTGTGGCAAAGTGCTGAAAAGAAGTGGCAAACTACTGAAAAGCAGTGGCAAATTGCTAAAAAGTGTGGCAATGTACTGAAAAGTGTGGCAAAGTACTGAAAAGTTGTCGCAAAGCGCTGAAAAGTAGTGGCAAAGTACTGACAAGTAGTGGCAAAGTGCTGAAAAGTAGTGGCAAAGTACTGATAAGTTGTGGCAAAGTGCTGAAAAGTAGTGGCAAAGTACTGAAAAGTAGTGGCAAAGTGCTGAAAAGTAGTGGCAGAGTACTGAAAAGTGTGGCAAAGCGCTGAAAAGAAGTGGCAAACTACTGAAAAGCAGTGGCAAATTGCTGAAAAGTGTGGCAATGTACTGAAAAGTTGTGGCAAAGTCGTGGCAAAGTACTGAAAAGTGTGGCAAAGTACTGAAAAGTTGTAGCAACGTGCTCAAGAGTGGTGGCAAAGTACTGAAAAGTGTGGCAAAGTGCTGAAAAGTAGTGGCAAAGTACTGAAAAGTGTGGCAAAGTACTGAAAAGTTGTGGCAAAGTGCTGAAAAGTAGTGGCAAACTACTGAAAAGCAGTGGCAAAGTGCTGAAAAGTGTGGCAAAGTACTGAAACGTTGTGGCAAAGTAGTGGCAAAGCACTGAAATGTGTGGCAAAGTACTGAAAAGTTGTGGCAAAGTGTTGAAAAGTAGTGGCAAAGTTCTGAAATGTAGTGGCAAAGTGCTGAAAAGTGTGGCAAAGTACTGACAAGTTGTGGCAAAGTAGTGGCAAAGTGCTGAAAAGTAGTGGCAAAGTGCTGAAAAGTGTGGCAAAGTACTGAAAAGTAGTGGCAAAGTAGTGGCAAAGCACTGAAAAGTAAGGCAAAGTACTGAAAAGTAGTGGCAAAGTGCTGAAAAGTAGTGGCAAAGCACTGAAAAGCAGTGGCAAAATGCTGAAAAGTGTGGCAAAGTACTGAAAAGTTGTGGCAAAGTGCTGAAAAGTAGTGGCAAAGTGCTGACAAGTAGTGGCAAAGTACTGAAAAGCAGTGGCAAAGTGCTGAAAAGTGTGGCAAAGTACTGAAAAGTTGTGGCAAAGTCGTGGCAAAGTACTGAAAAGTGTGGCAAAGTACTGAAAAGTTGTGGCAAAGCGCTGAAAAGTAGTGGCAAAGTACTGACAAGTAGTGGCAAAGTGCTGAAAAGTAGTGGCAAAGTACTGATAAGTTGTGGCAAAGTACTGAAAAGTAGCGGCAAAGTGCTGAAAAGTAGTGGCAAAGTACTGAAAAGTGTGGCAAAGCGCTGAAAAGTAGTGGCAAAGTACTGAAAAGTTGTGGCAAAGAGCTGAAAAGAAGTGGCAAACTACTGAAAAGCAGTGGCAAATTGCTGAAAAGTGTGGCAATGTACTGAAAAGTTGTGGCAAAGTGCTGAAAAGTGTGGCAAAGTACTGACAAGTTGTAGCAAAGTAGTGGCAAAGCAATGAAAAGTAAGGCAAAGTACTGAAAAGTAGTGGCAAAGTGCTGAAAAGTGTAACAAAGTACTGACAAGTTATGGCAAAGTAGTGGCAAAGTACTGAAAAGTGTGGCAAAGTAATGAAAAGTTGTAGCAAAGTGCTGAAGAGTAGTGGCAAAGTACTGAAAAGTGTGGCAAAGTGCTGAAAAGTAGTGGCAAAGTACTGAAAAGTGTGGCAAAGTACTGAAAAGTTGTGGCAAAGTGCTGAAAAGTAGTGGCAAACTACGGAAAAGCAGTGGCAAAGTGCTGAAAAGTGTGGCAAAGTACTGAAACGTTGTGGCAAAGTAGTGGCAAAGCACTGAAATGTGTGGCAAAGTGCTGAAAAGTAGTGACAAAGTGCTGAAAAGTGTGGCAAAGTACTGAAAAGTAGTGGCAAAGTAGTGGCAAAGCACTGAAAAGTAAGGCAAAGTACTGAAAAGTAGTGGCAAAGTGCTGAAAAGTAGTGGCAAAGCACTGAAAAGCAGTGGCAAAATGCTGAAAAGTGTGGCAAAGTACTGAAAAGTTGTGGCAAAGTGCTGAAAAGTAGCGGCAAAGTGCTGACAAGTAGTGGCAAAGTACTGAAAAGCAGTGGCAAAGTGCTGAAAATTGTGGCAAAGTACTGAAAAATTGTGGCAAAGTCGTGGCAAAGTACTGAAAAGTGTGGCAAAGTACTGAAAAGTTGTGGCAAAGCGCTGAAAAGTAGAGGCAAAGTACTGACAAGTAGTGGCAAAGTGCTGAAAAGTGTGGCAAAGTACTGACAAGTTGCGGCAAAGTAGTGGCAAAGTGCTGAAAAGTAGTGGCAAAGTGCTGAAAAGTGTGGCAAAGTACTGAAAAGTAGTGGCAAAGTAGTGGCAAAGCACTGAAAAGTAAGGCAAAGTAGTGAAAAGTAGTGGCAAAGTGCTGAAAAGTAGTGGCAAAGCACTGAAAAGCAGTGGCAAAATGCTGAAAAGTGTGGCAAAGTACTGAAAAGTTGTGGCAAAGTGCTGAAAAGTAGTGGCAAAGTGCTGACAAGTAGTGGCAAAGTACTGAAAAGCAGTGGCAAAGTGCTGAAAAGTGTGGCAAAGTACTGAAAAGTTGTGGCAAAGTCGTGGCAAAGTACTGAAAAGTGTGGCAAAGTACTGAAAAGTTGTGGCAAAGCGCTGAAAAGTAGTGGCAAAGTACTGACAAGTAGTGGCAAAGTGCTGAAAAGTAGTGGCAAAGTACTGATAAGTTGTGGCAAAGTGCTGAAAAGTAGTGGTAAAGTACTGAAAAGTAGCGGCAAAGTGCTGAAAAGTAGTGGCAAAGTACTGAAAAGTGTGGCAAAGCGCTGAAAAGTAGTGGCAAAGTAGTGAAAAGTTGTGGCAAAGAGCTGAAAAGAAGTGGCAAACTACTGAAAATCAGTGGCAAATTGCTGAAAAGTGTGGCAATGTACTGAAAAGTTGTGGCAAAGTGCTGAAAAGTGTGGCAAAGTACTGACAAGTTGTAGCAAAGTAGTGGCAAAGCAATGAAAAGTAAGGCAAAGTACTGAAAAGTAGTGGCAAAGTGCTGAAAAGTAGTGGCAAAGTACTGATAAGTTGTGGCAAAGTGCTGAAAAGTAGTGGCAAAGTACTGAAAAGTAGTGGCAAAGTGCTGAAAAGTAGTGGCAGAGTACTGAAAAGTGTGGCAAAGCGCTGAAAAGAAGTGGCAAACTACTGAAAAGCAGTGGCACATTGCTGAAAAGTGTGGCAATGTACTGAAAAGTTGTGGCAAAGTCGTGGCAAAGTACTGAAAAGTGTGGCAAAGTACTGAAAAGTTGTAGCAACGTGCTCAAGAGTGGTGGCAAAGTACTGAAAAGTGTGGCAAAGTGCTGAAAAGTAGTGGCAAAGTACTGAAAAGTGTGGCAAAGTACTGAAAAGTTGTGGCAAAGTGCTGAAAAGTAGTGGCAAACTACTGAAAAGCAGTGGCAAAGTGCTGAAAAGTGTGGCAAAGTACTGAAACGTTGTGGCAAAGTAGTGGCAAAGCACTGAAATGTGTGGCAAAGTACTGAAAAGTTGTGGCAAAGTGCTGAAAAGTAGTGGCAAAGTTCTGAAATGTAGTGGCAAAGTGCTGAAAAGTGTGGCAAAGTACTGACAAGTTGTGGCAAAGTAGTGGCAAAGTGCTGAAAAGTAGTGGCAAAGTGCTGAAAAGTGTGGCAAAGTACTGAAAAGTAGTGGCAAAGTAGTGGCAAAGCACTGAAAAGTAAGGCAAAGTACTGAAAAGTAGTGGCAAAGTGCTGAAAAGTAGTGGCAAAGCACTGAAAAGCAGTGGCAAAATGCTGAAAAGTGTGGCAAAGTACTGAAAAGTTGTGGCAAAGTGCTGAAAAGTAGTGGCAAAGTGCTGACAAGTAGTGGCAAAGTACTGAAAAGCAGTGGCAAAGTGCTGAAAAGTGTGGCAAAGTACTGAAAAGTTGTGGCAAAGTCGTGGCAAAGTATTGAAAAGTGTGGCAAAGTACTGAAAAGTTGTGGCAAAGCGCTGAAAAGTAGTGGCAAAGTACTGACAAGTAGTGGCAAAGTGCTGAAAAGTAGTGGCAAAGTACTGATAAGTTGTGGCAAAGTACTGAAAAGTAGCGGCAAAGTGCTGAAAAGTAGTGGCAAAGTACTGAAAAGTGTGGCAAAGCGCTGAAAAGTAGTGGCAAAGTACTGAAAAGTTGTGGCAAAGAGCTGAAAAGAAGTGGCAAACTACTGAAAAGCAGTGGCAAATTGCTGAAAAGTGTGGCAATGTACTGAAAAGTTGTGGCAAAGTGCTGAAAAGTGTGGCAAAGTACTGACAAGTTGTAGCAAAGTAGTGGCAAAGCAATGAAAAGTAAGGCAAAGTACTGAAAAGTAGTGGCAAAGTGCTGAAAAGTGTAACAAAGTACTGACAAGTTATGGCAAAGTAGTGGCAAAGTACTGAAAAGTGTGGCAAAGTAATGAAAAGTTGTAGCAAAGTGCTGAAGAGTAGTGGCAAAGTACTGAAAAGTGTGGCAAAGTGCTGAAAAGTAGTGGCAAAGTACTGAAAAGTGTGGCAAAGTACTGAAAAGTTGTGGCAAAGTGCTGAAAAGTAGTGGCAAACTACTGAAAAGCAGTGGCAAAGTGCTGAAAAGTGTGGCAAAGTACTGAAACGTTGTGGCAAAGTAGTGGCAAAGCACTGAAATGTGTGGCAAAGTGCTGAAAAGTAGTGACAAAGTGCTGAAAAGTGTGGCAAAGTACTGAAAAGTAGTGGCAAAGTAGTGGCAAAGCACTGAAAAGTAAGGCAAAGTACTGAAAAGTAGTGGCAAAGTGCTGAAAAGTAGTGGCAAAGCACTGAAAAGCAGTGGCAAAATGCTGAAAAGTGTGGCAAAGTACTGAAAAGTTGTGGCAAAGTGCTGAAAAGTAGCGGCAAAGTGCTGACAAGTAGTGGCAAAGTACTGAAAAGCAGTGGCAAAGTGCTGAAAATTGTGGCAAAGTACTGAAAAATTGTGGCAAAGTCGTGGCAAAGTACTGAAAAGTGTGGCAAAGTACTGAAAAGTTGTGGCAAAGCGCTGAAAAGTAGAGGCAAAGTACTGACAAGTAGTGGCAAAGTGCTGAAAAGTGTGGCAAAGTACTGACAAGTTGCGGCAAAGTAGTGGCAAAGTGCTGAAAAGTAGTGGCAAAGTGCTGAAAAGTGTGGCAAAGTACTGAAAAGTAGTGGCAAAGTAGTGGCAAAGCACTGAAAAGTAAGGCAAAGTAGTGAAAAGTAGTGGCAAAGTGCTGAAAAGTAGTGGCAAAGCACTGAAAAGCAGTGGCAAAATGCTGAAAAGTGTGGCAAAGTACTGAAAAGTTGTGGCAAAGTGCTGAAAAGTAGTGGCAAAGTGCTGACAAGTAGTGGCAAAGTACTGAAAAGCAGTGGCAAAGTGCTGAAAAGTGTGGCAAAGTACTGAAAAGTTGTGGCAAAGTCGTGGCAAAGTACTGAAAAGTGTGGCAAAGTACTGAAAAGTTGTGGCAAAGCGCTGAAAAGTAGTGGCAAAGTACTGACAAGTAGTGGCAAAGTGCTGAAAAGTAGTGGCAAAGTACTGATAAGTTGTGGCAAAGTGCTGAAAAGTAGTGGTAAAGTACTGAAAAGTAGCGGCAAAGTGCTGAAAAGTAGTGGCAAAGTACTGAAAAGTGTGGCAAAGCGCTGAAAAGTAGTGGCAAAGTAGTGAAAAGTTGTGGCAAAGAGCTGAAAAGAAGTGGCAAACTACTGAAAATCAGTGGCAAATTGCTGAAAAGTGTGGCAATGTACTGAAAAGTTGTGGCAAAGTGCTGAAAAGTGTGGCAAAGTACTGACAAGTTGTAGCAAAGTAGTGGCAAAGCAATGAAAAGTAAGGCAAAGTACTGAAAAGTAGTGGCAAAGTGCTGAAAAGTGTAACAAAGTACTGACAAGTTATGGCAAAGTAGTGGCAAAGTACTGAAAAGTGTGGCAAAGTAATGAAAAGTTGTAGCAAAGTGCTGAAGAGTAGTGGCAAAGTACTGAAAAGTGTGGCAAAGTGCTGAAAAGTAGTGGCAAAGTGCTGAAAAGTGTGGCAAAGTACTGAAAAGTTGTGGCAAAGTGCTGAAAAGTAGTGGCAAACTACTGAAAAGCAGTGGCAAAGTGCTGAAAAGTGTGGCAAAGTACTGAAACGTTGTGGCAAAGTAGTGGCAAAGCACTGAAATGTGTGGCAAAGTGCTGAAAAGTAGTGGCAAAGTGCTGAAAAGTGTGGCAAAGTACTGAAAAGTAGTGGCAAAGTAGTGGCAAAGCACTGAAAAGTAAGGCAAAGTACTGAAAAGTAGTGGCAAAGTGCTGAAAAGTAGTAGCAAAGCACTGAAAAGCAGTGGCAAAATGCTGAAAAGTGTGGCAAAGTACTGAAAAGTTGTGGCAAAGTGCTGAAAAGTAGTGGCAAAGTGCTGACAAGTAGTGGCAAAGTACTGAAAAGCAGTGGCAAAGTGCTGAAAAGTGTGGCAAAGTCCTGAAAAGTTGTGGCAAAGTCGTGGCAAAGTACTGAAAAGTGTGGCAAAGTACTGAAAAGTTGTGACAAAGCGCTGAAAAGTAGTGGCAAAGTACTGACAAGTAGTGGCAAAGTGCTGAAAAGTAGTGGCAAAGTACTGATAAGTTGTGGCAAAGTGCTGAAAAGTAGTGGCAAAGTACTGAAAAGTAGTGGCAAAGTGCTGAAAAGTAGTGGCAAAGTACTGAAATGTGTGGCGAAGCGCTGAAAAGAAGTGGCAAACTACTGAAAAGCAGTGGCAAATTGCTGAAAAGTGTGGCAATGTACTGAAAAGTTGTGGCAAAGTCGTGGCAAAGTACTGAAAAGTGTGGCAAAGTACTGAAAAGTTGTAGCAAAGTGCTCAAGAGTAGTGGCAAAGTACTGAAAAGTGTGGCAAAGTGCTGAAAAGTAGTGGCAAAGTACTGAAAAGTGTGGCAAAGTACTGAAAAGTTGTGGCAAAGTGCTGAAAAGTAGTGGCAAACTACTGAAAAGCAGTGGCAAAGTGCTGAAAAGTGTGGCAAAGTACTGAAACGTTGTGGCAAAGTAGTGGCAAAGCACTGAAATGTGTGGCAAAGTACTGAAAAGTTGTGGCAAAGTGCTGAAAAGTAGTGGCAAAGTTCTGAAAAGTAGTGGCAAAGTGCTGAAAAGTGTGGCAAAATACTGACAAGTTGTGGCAAAGTAGTGGCAAAGTGCTGAAAAGTAGTGGCAAAGTGCTGAAAAGTGTGGCAAATTACTGAAAAGTAGTGGCAAAGTAGTGGCAAAGCACTGAAAAGTAAGGCAAAGTACTGAAAAGTAGTGGCAAAGTGCTGAAAAGTAGTGGCAAAGCACTGAAAAGCAGTGGCAAAATGCTGAAAAGTGTGGCAAAGTACTGAAAAGTTGTGGCAAAGTGCTGAAAAGTAGTGGCAAAGTGCTGACAAGTAGTGGCAAAGTACTGAAAAGCAGTGGCAAAGTGCTGAAAAGTGTGGCAAAGTACTGAAAAGTGGTGGCAAAGTCGTGGCAAAGTACTGAAAAGTGTGGCAAAGTACTGAAAAGTTGTGGCAAAGCGCTGAAAAGTAGTGGCAAAGTACTGACAAGTAGTGGCAAAGTGCTGAAAAGTAGTGGCAAAGTACTGATAAGTTGTGGCAAAGTGCTGAAAAGTAGTGGCAAAGTACTGAAAAGTAGCGGCAAAGTGCTGAAAAGTAGTGGCAATGTACTGAAAAGTGTGGCAAAGCGCTGAAAAGTAGTGGCAAAGTACTGAAAAGTTGTGGCAAAGAGCTGAAAAGAAGTGGCAAACTACTGAAAAGCAGTGGCAAATTGCTGAAAAGTGTGGCAATGTACTGAAAAGTTGTGGCAAAGTGCTGAAAAGTGTGGCAAAGTACTGACAAGTTGTAGCAAAGTAGTGGCAAAGCAATGAAAAGTAAGGCAAAGTACTGAAAAGTAGTGGCAAAGTGCTGAAAAGTGTGACAAAGTACTGAAACGTTGTGGCAAAGTAGTGGCAAAGCACTGAAATGTGTGGCAAAGTACTGAAAAGTTGTGGCAAAGTGCTGAAAAGTAGTGGCAAAGTACTGAAAAGTAGTGGCAAAGTGCTGAAAAGTGTGGCAAAGTACTGACAAGTTGTGGCAAAGTAGTGGCAAAGCAATGAAAAGTAAGGCAAAGTACTGAAAAGTAGTGGCAAAGTGCTGAAAAGTGTAACAAAGTACTGACAAGTTATGGCAAAGTAGTGGCAAAGCACTGAAAAGCGTACAAAGTACTGAAAAGTTGTGGCAAAGTTCTGAAAAGTTGTGGCAAACTACTGAAAAGCAGTGGCAAAGTGCTGAAAAGTTGTGGCAAAGTAGTGGCAAAGCACTGAAATGTGTGGCAAAGTACAGCAAAGTTGTGGCAAAGTGCTGACAAGTAGTGGCAAAGTACTGAAAAGCAGTGGCAAAGTGCTGAAAAGTGTGGCAAAGTACTGAAAAGTTGTGGCAAAGTCGTGGCAAAGTACTGAAAAGTGTGGCAAAGTACTGAAAAGTTGTGGCAAAGCGCTGAAAAGTAGTGGCAAAGTACTGACAAGTAGTAGCAAAGTGCTGAAAAGTAGTGGCAAAGTACTGATAAGTTGTGGCAAAGTGCTGAAAAGTAGTGGCAAAGTACTGAAAAGTAGTGGCAAAGTGCTGAAAAGTAGTGGAAAAGTACTGAAAAGTGTGGCAAAGCGCTGAAAAGTAGTGGCAAAGTACTGAAAAGTTGTGGCAAAGTGCTGAAAAGAAGTGGCAAACTACTGAAAAGCAGTGGCAAATTGCTAAAAAGTGTGGCAATGTACTGAAAAGTTGTGGCAAAGTCGTGGCAAAGTACTGAAAAGTGTGGCAAAGTACTGAAAAGTTGTAGCAAAGTGCTCAAGAGTAGTGGCAAAGTACTGAAAAGTGTGGCAAAGTGCTGAAAAGTGTGGCAAAGTGCTGAAAAGTAGTGGCAAAGTACTGAAAAGTGTGGCAAAGTACTGAAAAGTTGTGGCAAAGTGCTGAAAAGTAGTGGCAAACTACTGAAAAGCAGTGGCAAAGTGCTGAAAATTGTGGCAAAGTACTGAAACGTTGTGGCAAAGTAGTGGCAAAGCACTGAAATGTGTGGCAAAGTACTGAAAAGTTGTGGCAAAGTGCTGAAAAGTAGTGGCAAAGTTCTGAAAAGTAGTGGCAAAGTGCTGAAAAGTGTGGCAAAGTACTGACAAGTTGTGGCAAAGTAGTGGCAAAGCAATGAACAGTAAGGCAAAGTACTGAAAATTAGTGGCAAAGTGCTGAAAAGTGTAACAAAGTACTGACAAGTTATGGCAAAGTAGTGGCAAAGTACTGAAAAGTGTGGCAAAGTACTGAAAAGTTGTAGCAAAGTGCTGAAGAGTAGTGGCAAAGTACTGAAAAGTGTGGCAAAGTGCTGAAAAGTAGTGGCAAAGTACTGAAAAGTGTGGCAAAGTACTGAAAAGTTGTGGCAAAGTGCTGAAAAGTAGTGGCAAACTACTGAAAAGCAGTGGCAAAGTGCTGAAAAGTGTGGCAAATTACTGAAACGTTGTGGCAAAGTAGTGGCAAAGCACTGAAATGTGTGGCAAAGTACTGAAAAGTTGTGGCAAAGTGCTGAAAAGTAGTGGCAAAGTACTGAAAAGTAGTGGCAAAGTGCTGAAAAGTGTGGCAAAGTACTGACAAGTTGTGGCAAAGTAGTGGCAAAGCAATGAAAAGTGTGGCAAAGTACTGAAAAGTTGTAGCAAAGTGCTGAAGAGTTGTGGCAAAGTACTGAAAAGTATGGCAAAGTACTGAAAAGTTGTGGCAAAGTGCTGAAAAGTAGTGGCAAACTACTGAAAAGCAGTGGAAAAGTGCTGAAAAGTGTGACAAAGTAGTGGCAAAGCACTGAAATGTGTGGCAAAGTACTGAAAAGTTGTGGCAAAGTGCTGAAAAGTAGTGGCAAAGTACTGAAAAGTAGTGGCAAAGTGCTGAAAAGTGTGGCAAAGTACTGACAAGTTGTGGCAAAGTAGTGGCAAAGCAATGAAAAGTAAGGCAAAGTACTGAAAAGTAGTGGCAAAGTGCTGAAAAGTGTAACAAAGTATTGACAAGTTATGGCAAAGTAGTGGCAAAGCACTGAAAAACGTACAAAGTACTGAAAAGTTGTGGCAAAGTGCTGAAAAGTAGTGGCAAACTACTGAAAAGCAGTGGCAAAGTGCTGAAAAGTTGTGGCAAAGTAGTGGCAAAGCACTGAAATGTGTGGCAAAGTACAGCAAAGTTGTGGCAAAGTGCTGACAAGTAGTGGCAAAGTACTGAAAAGCAGTGGCAAAGTGCTGAAAAGTGTGGCAAAGTACTGAAAAGTTGTGGCAAAGTCGTGGCAAAGTACTGAAAAGTTGTAGCAAAGTGCTGAAGAGTAGTGGCAAAGTACTGAAAAGTGTGGCAAAGTGCTGAAAAGTAGTGGCAAAGTACTGAAAAGTGTGGCAAAGTACTGAAAAGTTGTGGCAAAGTGCTGAAAAGTAGTGGCAAACTACTGAAAAGCAGTGGCAAAGTGCTGTAAAGTGTGGCAAAGTACTGACAAGTTGTAGCGAAGTAGTGGCAAAGCAATGAAAAGTAAGGCAAAGTAATGAAAAGTAGTGGCAAAGTGCTGAAAAGTGTAACAAAGTACTGACAAGTTATGGCAAAGTAGTGGCAAAGTACTGAAAAGTGTTGCAAAGTAATGAAAAGTTGTAGCAAAGTGCTGAAGAGTAGTGGCAAAGTACTGAAAAGTGTGGCAAAGTGCTGAAAAGTAGTGGCAAAGTACTGAAAAGTGTGGCAAAGTACTGAAAAGTTGTGGCAAAGTGCTGAAAAGTAGTGGCGAACTACTGAAAAGCAGTGGCAAAGTGCTGAAAAGTGTGGCAAAGTACTGAAACGTTGTGGCAAAGTAGTGGCAAAGCACTGAAATATGTGGCAAAGTGCTGAAAAGTAGTGGCAAAGTGCTGAAAAGTGTGGCAAAGTACTGAAAAGTAGTGGCAAAGTAGTGGCAAAGCATTGAAAAGTAAGGCAAAGTACTGAAAAGTAGTGGCAAAGTGCTGAAAAGTAGTGGCAAAGCAATGAAAAGCAGTGGCAAAATGCTGAAAAGTGTGGCAAAGTACTGAAAAGTTGTGGCAAAGTGCTGAAAAGTAGTGGCAAAGTACTGAAAAGTAGTGGCAAAGTGCTGAAAAGTGTATCAAAGTACTGACAAGTTATGGCAAAGTAGTGGCAAAGCACTGAAAAACGTACAAAGTATCGAAAAGTTGTGGCAAAGTGCTGAAAAGTAGTGGCAAACTACTGAAAAACAGTGGCAAAGTGCTGAAAAGTTGTGGCAAAGTAGTGGCAAAGCACTGAAATGTGTGGCAAAGTACAGCAAAGTTGTGGCAAAGTGCTGAAAAGTAGTGGCAAAGTACTGAAAAGTTGTGTTAAAGCGCTGAAATGTAGTGGCAAATTACTGACAAGTAGTGGCAAAGTGCTGAAAAGTAGTGGCAATGTACTGATAAGTTGTGGCAAAGTGCTGAAAAGTAGTGGCAAAGTACTGAAAAGTAGTGGCAAAGTGCTGAAAAGTAGTGGCAAAGTACTGAAAAGTGTGGCAAAGCGCTGAAAAGTAGTGGCAAAGTACTGAAAAGTTGTGGCAAAGTGCTGAAAAGAAGTGGCGAACTACTGAAAAGCAGTGGCAAATTGCTGAAAAGTGTGGCAATGTACTGAAAAGTTGTGGCAAAGTCGTGGCAAAGTACTGAAAAGTGTGGCAAAGTACTGAAAAGTTGTAGCAAAGTGCTGAAGAGTAGTGGCAAAGTACTGAAAAGTGTGGCAAGGTGCTGAAAAGTAGTGGCAAAGTACTGAAAAGTGTGGCAAAGTACTGACAAGTTGTGGCAAAGTAGTGGCAAAGCACTGAAAAGTAAGGCAAAGTACTGAAAAGTAGTGGCAAAGTGCTGAAAAGTAGTGGCAAAGCACTGAAAAGCAGTGGCAAAGTGCTGAAAAGTGTGGCAAAGTACTGAAAAGTTGTGGCAAAGTGCTGAAAAGTAGTGGCAAAGTACTGAAAAGTAGTGGCAAAGTGCTGAAAAGTGTAACAAAGTACTGACAAGTTATGGCAAAGTAGTGGCAAAGCACTGAAAAACGTACAAAGTACTGAAAAGTTGTGGCAAAGTGCTGGAAAGTAGTGGCAAACTACTGAAAAGTTGTAGCAAAGTAGTGGCAAAGCACTGAAATGTGTGGCAAAGTGCAGCAAAGTTGTGGCAAAGTCGTGGCAAAGTACTGAAAAGTGTGGCAAAGTACTGAAAAGTTGTAGCAAAGTGCTGAAGAGTAGTGGCAAAGTACTGAAAAGTGTGGCAAAGTGCTGAAAAGTAGTGGCAAAGTACTGAAAAGTGTGGCAAAGTACTGAAAAGTTGTGGCAAAGTGCTGAAAAGTAGTGGCAAACTACTGAAAAGCAGTGGCAAAGTGCTGAAAAGTGTGGCAAAGTACTGAAACGTTGTGGCAAAGTAGTGGCAAAGCACTGAAATGTGTGGCAAAGTACTGAAAAGTTGTGGCAAAGTGCTGAAAAGTAGTGGCAAAGTACTGAAAAGTAGTGGCAAAGTGCTGAAAAGTGTGGCAAAGTACTGACAAGTTGTAGCAAAGTAGTGGCAAAGCAATGAAAAGTAAGGCAAAGTACTGAAAAGTAGTGGCAAAGTGCTGAAAAGTGTAACAAAGTACTGACAAGTTATGGCAAAGTAGTGGCAAAGTACTGAAAAGTGTGGCAAAGTAATGAAAAGTTGTAGCAAAGTGCTGAAGAGTAGTGGCAAAGTACTGAAAAGTGTGGCAAAGTGCTGAAAAGTAGTGGCAAAGTACTGAAAAGTGTGGCAAAGTACTGAAAAGTTGTGGCAAAGTGCTGAAAAGTAGTGGCGAACTACTAAAAAGCAGTGGCAAAGTGCTGAAAAGTGTGGCAAAGTACTGAAACGTTGTGGCAAAGTAGTGGCAAAGCATTGAAATGTGTGGCAAAGTGCTGAAAAGTAGTGGCAAAGTGCTGAAAAGTGTGGCAAAGTACTGAAAAGTAGTGGCAAAGTAGTGGCAAAGCACTGAAAAGTAAGGCAAAGTACTGAAAAGTAGTGGCAAAGTGCTGAAAAGTAGTGGCAAAGCAATGAAAAGCAGTGGCAAAATGCTGAAAAGTGTGGCAAAGTACTGAAAAGTTGTGGCAAAGTGCTGAAAAGTAGTGGCAAAGTACTGAAAAGTAGTGGCAAAGTGCTGAAAAGTGTAACAAAGTACTGACAAGTTATGGCAAAATAGTGGCAAAGCACTGAAAAACGTACAAAGTATCGAAAAGTTGTGGCAAAGTGCTGAAAAGTAGTGGCAAACTACTGAAAAGCAGTGGCAAAGTGCTGAAAAGTTGTGGCAAAGTAGTGGCAAAGCACTGAAATGTGTGGCAAAGTACAGCAAAGTTGTGGCAAAGTGCTGAAAAGTAGTGGCAAAGTACTAAAAAGTTGTGGCAAAGTGCTGAAAAGTAGTGGCAAACTACTGAAAAGCAGTGGCAAATTGCTGAAAAGTGTGGCAAAGTACTGAAAAGTTGTGGCAAAGTCGTGGCAAAGTACTGAAAAGTGTGGCAAAGTACAGCAAAGTTGTGGCAAAGTGCTGACAAGTAGAGGCAAAGTACTGAAAAGCAGTGTCAAAGTGCTGAAAAGTGTGGCAAAGTACTGAAAAGTTGTGGCAAAGTCGTGGCAATGTACTGAAAAGTGTGGCAAAGTACTGAAAAGTTGTGGCAAAGCGCTGAAAAGTAGTGGCAAAGTACTGACAAGTAGTGGCAAAGTGCTGAAAAGTAGTGGCAAAGTAATGAAAAGTTGAGGCAAAGTAATGAAAAGTAGTGGCAAAGTGCTGAAAAGTGTAACAAAGTACTGACAAGTTATGGCAAAGTAGTGGCAAAGCACTGAAAAACGTACAAAGTACTGAAAAGTTGAGGCAAAGTGCTGAAAAGTAGTGGCAAACTACTGAAAAGCAGTGGCAAAGTGCTGAAAAGTTGTGGCAAAGTAGTGGCAAAGCACTGAAATGTGTGGCAAAGTACAGCAAAGTTGTGGCAAAGTGCTGAAAAGTAGTGGCAAAGTACTGAAAAGTTGTGGCAAAGTGCTGAAAAGTAGTGGCAAACTACTGAAAAGCAGTGGCAAATTGCTGAAAAGTGTGGCAAAGTACTGAAAAGTTGTGGCAAAGTCGTGGCAAAGTACTGAAAAGTGTGGCAAAGTACAGAAAAGTTGTGGCAAAGTGCTGAAAAGTAGAGGCAAAGTACTGAAAAGTAGTGGCAAAGTGCTGAAAAGTGTGGCAAAGTACTGAAAAGTTGTGGCAAAGTAGTGGCAAAGCACTGAAATGTGTGGCAAAGTACATCAAAGTTGTGGCAAAGTGCTGACAAGTAGTGGCAAAGTACTGAAAAGCAGTGGCAAAGTGCTGAAAAGTGTGGCAAAGTACTGAAAAGTTGTGGCAAAGTCATGGCAAAGTACTGAAAATTGTGGCAAAGTACTGAAAAGTTGTGGCAAAGCGCTGAAATGTAGTGGCAAATTACTGACAAGTAGTGGCAAAGTACTGAAAAGTGTGGCAAAGTACAGCAAAGTTGTGGCAAAGTGCTGACAAGTAGAGGCAAAGTATTGAAAAGCAGTGTCAAAGTGCTGAAAAGTGTGGCAAAGTACTGAAAAGTTGTGGCAAAGTCGTGGCAATGTACTGAAAAGTGTGGCAAAGTACTGAAAAGTTGTGGCAAAGCGCTGAAAAGTAGTGGCAAAGTAATGACAAGTAGTGGCAAAGTGCTGAAAAGTAGTGGCAAAGTAATGAAAAGTTGTGGCAAAGTAATGAAAAGTAGTGGCAAAGTGCTGAAAAGTGTAACAAAGTACTGACAAGTTATGGCAAAGTAGTGGCAAAGCACTGAAAAACGTACAAAGTACTGAAAAGTTGTGGCAAAGTGCTGAAAAGAAGTGGCAAACTACTGAAAAGCAGTGGCAAAGTGCTGAAAAGTTGTGGCAAAGTAGTGGCAAAGCACTGAAATGTGTGGCAAAGTACAGCAAAGTTGTGGCAAAGTGCTGAAAAGTAGTGGCAAAGTACTGAAAAGTTGTGGCAAAGTGCTGAAAAGTAGTGGCAAACTACTGAAAAGCAGTGGCAAATTGCTGAAAAGTGTGGCAAAGTACTGAAAAGTTGTGGCAAAGTCGTGGCAAAGTACTGAAAAGTGTGGCAAAGTACAGAAAAGTTGTGGCAAAGTGCTGAAAAGTAGAGGCAAAGTACTGAAAAGTAGTGGCAAAGTGCTGAAAAGTGTGGCAAAGTACTGAAAAGTTGTGGCAAAGCACTGAAATGTGTGGCAAAGTACATCAAAGTTGTGGCAAAGTGCTGACAAGTAGTGGCAAAGTACTGAAAAGCAGTGGCAAAGTGCTGAAAAGTGTGGCAAAGTACTGAAAAGTTGTGGCAAAGTCATGGCAAAGTACTGAAAAGTGTGGCAAAGTACTGAAAAGTTGTGGCAAAGCGCTGAAATGTAGTGGCAAATTACTGACAAGTAGTGGCAAAGTGCTGAAAAGTAGTGGCAATGTACTGATAAGTTGTGGCAAAGTGCTGAAAAGTAGTGGCAAAGTACTGAAAAGTAGTGGCAAAGTGCTGAAAAGTAGTGGCAAAGTACTGAAAAGTGTGGCAAAGTACTGAAAAGCAGTGGCAAAGTGCTGAAAAGTGTGGCAAAGTACTGAAAAGTTGTGGCAAAGTCATGGCAAAGTACTGAAAAGTGTGGCAAAGTACTGAAAAGTTGTGGCAAAGCGCTGAAATGTAGTGGCAAATTACTGACAAGTAGTGGCAAAGTGCTGAAAAGTAGTGGCAATGTACTGATATGTTGTGGCAAAGTACTGAAAAGTAGTGGCAAAGTGCTGAAAAGTGTGGCAAAGTACTGAAAAGTTGTGGCAAAGCACTGAAATGTGTGGCAAAGTACATCAAAGTTGTGGCAAAGTGCTGACAAGTAGTGGCAAAGTACTGAAAAGCAGTGGCAAAGTGCTGAAAAGTGTGGCAAAGTACTGAAAAGTTGTGGCAAAGTCATGGCAAAGTACTGAAAAGTGTGGCAAAGTACTGAAAAGTTGTGGCAAAGCGCTGAAATGTAGTGGCAAATTACTGACAAGTAGTGGCAAAGTGCTGAAAAGTAGTGGCAATGTACTGATAAGTTGTGGCAAAGTGCTGAAAAGTAGTGGCAAAGTACTGAAAAGTAGTGGCAAAGTGCTGAAAAGTAGTGGCAAAGTACTGAAAAGTGTGGCAAAGCGCTGAAAAGTATTGGCAAAGTACTGAAAAGTTGTGGCAAAGTGCTGAAAAGAAGTGGCAAACTACAGAAAAGCAGTGACAAATTGCTGAAAAGTGTGGCAATGTACTGAAAAGTTGTGGCAAAGTCGTGGCAAAGTACTGAAAAGTGTGGCAAAGTACTGAAAAGTTGTAGCAAAGTGCTGAAGAGTAGTGGCAAAGTACTGAAAAGTGTGGCAAGGTGCTGAAAAGTAGTGGCAAAGTACTGAAAAGTGTGGCAAAGTACTGAAAAGTTGTGGCAAAGTCGTGGCAAAGTACTGAAAAGTGTGGCAAAGTACTGAAAAGTTGTAGCAAAGTGCTGAAGAGTAGTGGCAAAGTACTGAAAAGTGTGGCAAGGTGCTGAAAAGTAGTGGCAAAGTACTGAAAAGTGTGGCAAAGTACTGAAAAGTTGTGGCAAAGTGCTGAAAAGTAGTGGCAAACTACTGAAAAGCAGTGGCAAGTGCTGAAAACTGTGGCAAAGTTCTGAAACGTTGTGGCAAAGTAGTGGCAAAGCACTGAAATGTGTTGCAAAGTGCTGAAAAGTAGTGGCAAAGCACTGAAAAGTAGTGGCAAAGTGCTGAAAAGTAGTGGCAAAGCACTGAAAAGCAGTGGCAAAGTGCTGAAAAGTGTGGCAAAGTACTGAAAAGTTGTGGCAAAGTGCTGAAAAGTAGTGGCAAAGTACTGAAAAGTAGTGGCAAAGTGCTGAAAAGTGTAACAAAGTACTGACAAGTTATGGCAAAGTAGTGGCAAAGCACTGAAAAACGTACAAAGTACTGAAAAGTTGTGGCAAAGTGCTGGAAAGTAGTGGCAAACTACTGAAAAGCAGTGGCAAAGTGCTGAAAAGTTGCGGCAAAGTACTGAAAAGTTGTGGCAAAGTCGTGGCAAAGCACTGAAATGTGTGGCAAAGTACAGCAAAGTTGTGGCAAAGTGCTGAAAAGTAGTGGCAAAGTACTGAAAAGTTGTGGCAAAGTGCTGAAAAGTAGTGGCAAACTACTGAAAAGCAGTGGCAAATTGCTGAAAAGTGTGGCAAAGTACTGAAAAGTTGTGGCAAAGTCGTGGCAAAGTACTGAAAAGTGTGGCAAAGTACAGAAAAGTTGTGGCAAAGTGCTGAAAAGTAGTGGCAAAGTACTGAAAAGTAGTGGCAAAGTGCTGAAAAGTGTGGCAAAGTACTGAAAAGTTGTGGCAAAGTAGTGGCAAAGCACTGAAATGTGTGGCAAAGTACAGCAAAGTTGTGGCAAAGTGCTGATAAGTAGTGGCAAAGTACTGAAAAGCAGTGGCAAAGTGCTGAAAAGTGTGGCAAAGTACTGAAAAGTTGTGGCAAAGTGCTGAAAAGTAGTGGCAAAGTACTGAAAAGTAGTGGCAAAGTGCTGAAAAGTGTAACAAAGTACTGACAAGTTATGGCAAAGTAGTGGCAAAGCACTGAAAAACGTACAAAGTACTGAAAAGTTGTGGCAAAGTGCTGGAAAGTAGTGGCAAACTACTGAAAAGTTGTGGCAAAGTAGTGGCAAAGCACTGAAATGTGTGGCAAAGTACAGCAAAGTTGTGGCAAAGTGCTGACAAGTAGTGGCAAAGTACTGAAAAGCAGTGGCAAAGAGCTGAAAAGTGTGGCAAAGTACTGAAAAGTTGTGGCAAAGTCGTGGCAAAGTACTGAAAAGTGTGGCAAAGTACTGAAAAGTTGTGGCAAAGCGCTGAAAAGTAGTGGCAAAGTATTGACAAGTAGTGGCAAAGTGCTGAAAAGTAGTGGCAAAGTACTGATAAGTTGTGGCAAAGTGCTGAAAAGTAGTGGCAAAGTACTGAAAAGTAGTGGCAAAGTGCTGAAAAGTAGTGGCAAAGTACTGAAAAGAGTGGCAAAGTACTGAAAAGTTGTGGCAAAGCGCTGAAAAGTAGTGGCAAAGTACTGACAAGTAGTGGCAAAGTGCTGAAAAGTAGTGGCAAAGTACTGATAAGTTGTGGCAAAGTGCTGAAAAGTAGTGGCAAAGTACTGAAAAGTAGTGGCAAAGTGCTGAAAAGTAGTGGCAAAGTACTGAAAAGTGTGGCAAAGCGCTGAAAAGTAGTGGCAAAGTACTGAAAAGTTGTGGCAAAGTGCTGAAAAGTAGTGGCAAAGTACTGAAAAGTGTGGCAAAGTACTGACAAGTAGTGGCAAAGTGCTGAAAAATAGTGGCAAAGTACTGATAAGTTGTGGCAAAGTGCTTAAAAGTAGTGGCAAAGTGCTGAAAAGTAGTGGCAAAGTACTGAAAAGTGTGGCAAAGCGCTGAAAAGTAGTGGCAAAGTACTGAAAAGTTGTGGCAAAGTGCTGAAAAGAAGTGGCAAACTACTGAAAAGCAGTGGCAAATTGCTGAAAAGTGTGGCAATGTACTGAAAAGTTGTGGCAAAGTCGTGGCAAAGTACTGAAAAGTATGGCAAAGTACTGAAAAGTTGTAGCAAAGTGCTGAAGAGTAGTGGCAAAGTACTGAAAAGTGTGGCAAAGTGGTGAAAAGTAGTGGCAAAGTACTGATAAGTGTGGCAAAGTACTGAAAAGTTGTGGCAAAGTGCTGAAAAGTAGTGGCAATCTACTGAAAAGCAGTGGCAAAGTGCTGAAAAGTGTGGCAAAGTACTGAAACGTTGTGGCAAAGTAGTGGCAAAGCACTAAAATGTGTGGCAAAGTACTGAAAAGTTGCGGCAAAGTGCTGAAAATTAGTGGCAAAGTACTGAAAAGTAGTGGCAAAGTGCTGAAAAGTGTGGAAAAGTACTGACAAGTTGTGGCAAAGTAGTGGAAAAGCAATGAAAAGTAAGGCAAAGTACTGAAAAGTAGTGGCAAAGTGCTGAAAAGTGTAACAAAGTACTGACAAGTTATGGCAAAGTAGTGGCAAAGCACTGAAAAACGTACAAAGTACTGAAAAGTTGTGGCAAAGTGCTGAAAAGTAGTGGCAAACTACTGAAAACCAGTGGCAAAGTGCTGAAAAGTTGTGGCAAAGTAGTGGCAAAGCACTGAAATGTGTGGCAAAGTACAGCAAAGTTGTGGCAAAGTGCTGAAAAGTAGTGGCAAACTACTGAAAAGCAGTGGCAAATTGCTGAAAAGTGTGGCAAAGTACTGAAAAGTTGTGGCAAAGTCGTGGCAATGTACTGAAAAGTGTGGCAAAGTACTGAAAAGTTGTGGCAAAGCGCTGAAAAGTAGTGGCAAAGAACTGACAAGTAGTGGCAAAGTGCTGAAAAGTAGTGGCAAAGTACTGAAAAGTTGTGGCAAAGTAATGAAAAGTAGTGGCAAAGTGCTGAAAAGTGTAACAAAGTACTGATAAGTTATGGCAAAGTAGTGGCAAAGCACTGAAAAACGTACAAAGTACTGAAAAGTTGTGGCAAAGTGCTGAAAAGTAGTGGCAAACTACTGAAAAGCAGTGGCAAAGTGCTGAAAAGTTGTGGCAAAGTAGTGGCAAAGCACTGAAATGTGTGGCAAAGTACAGCAAAGTTGTGGCAAAGTGCTGAAAAGTAGTGGCAAAGTACTGAAAAGTTGTGGCAAAGTGCTGAAAAGTAGTGGCAAACTACTGAAAAGCAGTGGCAAATTGCTGAAAAGTGTGGCAAAGTACTGAAAAGTTGTGGCAAAGTCGTGGCAAAGTACTGAAAAGTGTGGCAAAGTACAGAAAAGTTGTGGCAAAGTGCTGAAAAGTAGTGGCAAAGTACTGAAAAGTAGTGGCAAAGTGCTGAAAAGTGTGGCAAAGTACTGAAAAGTTGTGGCAAAGTAGTGGCAAAGCACTGAAATGTGTGGCAAAGTACATCAAAGTTGTGGCAAAGTGCTGACAAGTAGTGGCAAAGTATTGAAAAGCAGTGGCAAAGTGCTGAAAAGTGTGGCAAAGTACTGAAAAGTTGTGGCAAAGTCATGGCAAAGTACTGAAAAGTGTGGCAAAGTGCTGAAAAGTAGTGACAATGTACTGATAAGTTGTGGCAAAGTGCTGAAAAGTAGTGGCAAAGTACTGAAAAGTAGTGGCAAAGTGCTGAAAAGTAGTGGCAAAGTACTGAAAAGTGTGGCAAAGCGCTGAAAAGTAGTGGCAAAGTACTGAAAAGTTGTGGCAAAGTGCTGAAAAGTGTGGCAAAGTCGTGGCAAAGCACTGAAATGTGTGGCAAAGTACAGAAAAGTTGTGGCAAAGTGCTGAAAAGTAGTGGCAAAGTACTGAAAAGTAGTGGCAAAGTGCTGAAAAGTGTGGCAAAGTACTGAAAAGTTGTGGCAAAGTAGTGGCAAAGCACTGAAATGTGTGGCAAAGTGCTGAAAAGTAGTGGCAAAGTACTGAAAAGTAGTGGCAAAGTGCTGAAAAGTGTGGCAAAGTACTGACAAGTTGTGGCAAAGTAGTGCCAAAGCAATGAAAAGTAGTGGCAAAGTGCTGAAAAGTGTAACAAAGTACTGACAAGTTATGGCAAAGTAGTGGCAAAGCACTGAAAAACGTACAAAGTACTGAAAAGTTGTGGCAAAGTGCTGAAAAGTAGTGGCAAACTACTGAAAAGCAGTGGCAAAGTGTTGAAAAGTTGTGGCAAAGTAGTGGCAAAGCACTGAAATGTGTGGCAAAGTACAGCAAAGTTGTGGCAAAGTGCTGAAAAGTAGTGGCAAACTACTGAAAAGCAGTGGCAAATTGCTGAAAAGTGTGGCAAAGTACTGAAAAGTTGTGGCAAACTACTGAAAAGCAGTGGCAAATTGCTGAAAAGTGTGGCAAAGTACTGAAAAGTTGTGGCAAAGTCGTGGCAAAGTAATGAAAAGTGTGGCAAAGTCGTGGCAAAGCACTGACATGTGTGGCAAAGTACAGCAAAGTTGTGGCAAAGTGCTGAAAAGTAGTGGCAAAGTACTGAAAAGCAGTGGCAAAGTGCTGAAAAGTGTGGCAAAGTACTGAAAAGTTGTGGCAAAGTCATGGCAAAGTACTGAAAAGTAGTGGCAAAGTGCTGAAAAGTAGTGGCAAAGTACTGAAAAGTGTGGCAAAGCGCTGAAAAGTAGTGGCAAAGTACTGAAAAGTTGTGGCAAAGTGATGAAAAGAAGTGGCAAACTACTGAAAAGCAGTGGCAAATTGCTGAAAAGTGTGGCAATGTACTGAAAAGTTGTGGCAAAGTCGTGGCAAAGTACTGAAAAGTGTGGCAAAGTACTGAAAAGTTGTAGCAAAGTGCTGAAGAGTAGTGGCAAAGTACTGAAAAGTGTGGCAAGGTGCTGAAAAGTAGTGGCAAAGTACTGAAAAGTGTGGCAAAGTACTGAAAAGTTGTGGCAAAGTGCTGAAAAGTAGTGGCAAACTACTGAAAAGCAGTGGCAAGTGCTGAAAACTGTGGCAAAGTTCTGAAACGTTGTGGCAAAGTAGTGGCAAAGCACTGAAATGTGTTGCAAAGTACTGAAAAGTTGTGGCAAAGTGCTGAAAAGTAGTGGCAAAGTACTGAAAAGTAGTGGCAAAGTGCTGAAAAGTGTGGCAAAGTACTGACAAGTTGTGGCAAAGTAGTGGCAAAGCACTGAAAAGTAAGGCAAAGTACTGAAAAGTAGTGGCAAAGTGCTGAAAGTAGTGGCAAAGCACTGAAAAGCAGTGGCAAAGTGCTGAAAAGTGTGGCAAAGTACTGAAAAGTTGTGGCAAAGTGCTGAAAAGTAGTGGCAAAGTACTGAAAAGTAGTGGCAAAGTGCTGAAAAGTGTAACAAAGTACTGACAAGTTATGGCAAAGTAGTGGCAAAGCACTGAAAAACGTACAAAGTACTGAAAAGTTGTGGCAAAGTGCTGGAATGTAGTGGCAAACTACTGAAAAGCAGTGGCAAAGTGCTGAAAAGTTGCGGCAAAGTACTGAAAAGTTGTGGCAAAGTCGTGGCAAAGCACTGAAATGTGTGGCAAAGTACAGCAAAGTTGTGGCAAAGTGCTGAAAAGTAGTGGCAAAGTACTGAAAAGTTGTGGCAAAGGGCTGAAAAGTAGTGGCAAACTACTGATAAGTTGTGGCAAAGTGCTGAAAAGTAGTGGCAAAGTACTGACAAGTGTGGCAAAGTACAGAAAAGTTGTGGCAAAGTGCTGAAAAGTAGTGGCAAAGTACTGAAAAGTAGTGGCAAAGTGCTGAAAAGTGTGGCAAAGTACTGAAAAGTTGTGGCAAAGTAGTGGCAAAGCACTGAAATGTGAGGCAAAGTACATCAAAGTTGTGGCAAAGTGCTGACAAGTAGTGGCAAAGTACTGAAAAGCAGTGGCAAAGTGCTGAAAAGTGTGGCAAAGTACTGAAAAGTTGTGGCAAAGTCATGGCAAAGTACTGAAAAGTGTGGCAAAGTACTGAAAAGTTGTGGCAAAGCGCTGAAATGTAGTGGCAAATTACTGACAAGTAGTGGCAAAGTGCTGAAAAGTAGTGGCAATGTACTGATAAGTTGTGGCAAAGTGCTGAAAAGTAGTGGCAAAGTACTGAAAAGTAGTGCCAAAGTGCTGAAAAGTAGTGGCAAAGTACTGAAAAGTGTGGCAAAGCGCTGAAAAGTAGTGGCAAAGTACTGAAAAGTTGTGGCAAAGTGCTGAAAAGAAGTGGCAAACTACTGAAAAGCAGTGGCAAATTGCTGAAAAGTGTGGCAATGTACTGAAAAGTTGTGGCAAAGTCGTGGCAAAATACTGAAAAGTGTGGCAAAGTACTGAAAAGTTGTAGCAAAGTGTTGAAGAGTAGTGGCAAAGTACTGAAAAGTGTGGCAAGGTGCTGAAAAGTAGTGGCAAAGTACTGAAAAGTGTGGCAAAGTACTGACAAGTTGTGGCAAAGTGCTGAAAAGTAGTGGCAAACTACTGAAAAGCAGTGGCAAGTGCTGAAAACTGTGGCAAAGTTCTGAAACGTTGTGGCAAAGTAGTGGCAAAGCACTGAAATGTGTTGCAAAGTACTGAAAAGTTGTGGCAAAGTGCTGAAAAGTAGTGGCAAAGTACTGAAAAGTAGTGGCAAAGTGCTGAAAAGTGTGGCAAAGTACTGACAAGTTGTGGCAAAGTAGTGGCAAAGCACTGAAAAGTAAGGCAAAGTAGTGAAAAGTAGTGGCAAAGTGCTGAAAAGTAGTGGCAAAGCACTGAAAAGCAGTGGCAAAGTGCTGAAAAGTGTGGCAAAGTACTGAAAAGTTGTGGCAAAGTGCTGAAAAGTAGTGGCAAAGTACTGAAAAGTAGTGGCAAAGTGCTGAAAAGTGTAACAAAGTACTGACAAGTTATGGCAAAGTAGTGGCAAAGCACTGAAAAACGTACAAAGTACTGAAAAGTTGTGGCAAAGTGCTGGAAAGTAGTGGCAAACTACTGAAAAGCAGTGGCAAAGTGCTGAAAAGTTGCGGCAAAGTACTGAAAAGTTGTGGCAAAGTCGTGGCAAAGCACTGAAATGTGTGGCAAAGTACAGCAAAGTTGTGGCAAAGTGCTGAAAAGTAGCGGCAAAGTACTGAAAAGTTGTGGCAAAGTGCTGAAAAGTAGTGGCAAACTACTGAAAAGCAGTGGCAAATTGCTGAAAAGTGTGGCAAAGTACTGAAAAGTTGTGGCAAAGTCGTGGCAAAGTACTGAAAAGTGTGGCAAAGTACAGAAAAGTTGTGGCAAAGTGCTGAAAAGTAGTGGCAAAGTACTGAAAAGTAGTGGCAAAGTGCTGAAAAGTGTGGCAATGTACTGAAAAGTTGTGGCAAAGTAGTGGCAAAGCACTGAAATGTGTGGCAAAGTGCTGAAAAGTAGTGGCAAAGTACTGAAAAGTAGTGGCAAAGTGCTGAAAAGTGTGGCAAAGTACTGACAAGTTGTGGCAAAGTAGTGCCAAAGCAATGAAAAGTAGTGGCAAAGTGCTGAAAAGTGTAACAAAGTACTGACAAGTTATGGCAAAGTAGTGGCAAAGCACTGAAAAACGTACAAAGTACTGAAAAGTTGTGGCAAAGTGCTGAAAAGTAGTGGCAAACTACTGAAAAGCAGTGGCAAAGTGTTGAAAAGTTGTGGCAAAGTAGTGGCAAAGCACTGAAATGTGTGGCAAAGTACAGCAAAGTTGTGGCAAAGTGCTGAAAAGTAGTGGCAAACTACTGAAAAGCAGTGGCAAATTGCTGAAAAGTGTGGCAAAGTACTGAAAAGTTGTGGCAAAGTCGTGGCAAAGTAATGAAAAGTGTGGCAAAGTCGTGGCAAAGCACTGAAATGTGTGGCAAAGTACAGCAAAGTTGTGGCAAAGTGCTGAAAAGTAGTGGCAAAGTACTGAAAAGTTGTGGCAAAGTGCTGAAAAGTTGCGGCAAAGTACTGAAAAGTTGTGGCAAAGTCGTGGCAAAGCACTGAAATGTGTGGCAAAGTACAGCAAAGTTGTGGCAAAGTGCTGAAAAGTAGTGGCAAAGTACTGAAAAGTTGTGGCAAAGTGCTGAAAAGTAGTGACAAACTACTGAAAAGCAGTGGCAAATTGCTGAAAAGTGTGGCAAAGTACTGAAAAGTTGTGGCAAAGTCGTGGCAAAGTACTGAAAAGTGTGGCAAAGTACAGAAAAGTTGTGGCAAAGTGCTGAAAAGTAGTGGCAAAGTACTGAAAATTAGTGGCAAAGTGCTAAAAAGTGTGGCAAAGTACTGAAAAGTTGTGGCAAAGTAGTGGCAAAGCACTGAAATGTGTGGCAAAGTACAGCAAAGTTGTGGCAAAGTGCTGATAAGTAGTGGCAAAGTACTGAAAAGCAGTGGCAAAGTGCTGAAAAGTGTGGCAAAGTACTGAAAAGTTGTGGCAAAGTCGTGGCAAAGTACTGAAAAGTGTGGCAAAGTACTGAAAAGTTGTGGCAAAGCGCTGAAAAGTAGTGGCAAAGTACTGACAAGTAGTGGCAAAGTGCTGAAAAGTAGTGGCAAAGTACTGATAAGTTGTGGCAAAGTGCTGAAAAGTAGTGGCAAAGTACTGAAAAGTAGTGGCAAAGTGCTGAAAAGAAGTGGCAAACTACTGAAAAGCAGTGGCAAATTGCTGAAAAGTGTGGCAATGTACTGAAAAGTTGTGGCAAAGTCGTGGCAAAATACTGAAAAGTGTGGCAAAGTACTGAAAAGTTGTAGCAAAGTGTTGAAGAGTAGTGGCAAAGTACTGAAAAGTGTGGCAAGGTGCTGAAAAGTAGTGGCAAAGTACTGAAAAGTGTGGCAAAGTACTGACAAGTTGTGGCAAAGTGCTGAAAAGTAGTGGCAAACTACTGAAAAGCAGTGGCAAGTGCTGAAAACTGTGGCAAAGTTCTGAAACGTTGTGGCAAAGTAGTGGCAAAGCACTGAAATGTGTTGCAAAGTACTGAAAAGTTGTGGCAAAGTGCTGAAAAGTAGTGGCAAAGTACTGAAAAGTAGTGGCAAAGTGCTGAAAAGTGTGGCAAAGTACTGACAAGTTGTGGCAAAGTAGTGGCAAAGCACTGAAAAGTAAGGCAAAGTAGTGAAAAGTAGTGGCAAAGTGCTGAAAAGTAGTGGCAAAGCACTGAAAAGCAGTGGCAAAGTGCTGAAAAGTGTGGCAAAGTACTGAAAAGTTGTGGCAAAGTGCTGAAAAGTAGTGGCAAAGTACTGAAAAGTAGTGGCAAAGTGCTGAAAAGTGTAACAAAGTACTGACAAGTTATGGCAAAGTAGTGGCAAAGCACTGAAAAACGTACAAAGTACTGAAAAGTTGTGGCAAAGTGCTGGAAAGTAGTGGCAAACTACTGAAAAGCAGTGGCAAAGTGCTGAAAAGTTGCGGCAAAGTACTGAAAAGTTGTGGCAAAGTCGTGGCAAAGCACTGAAATGTGTGGCAAAGTACAGCAAAGTTGTGGCAAAGTGCTGAAAAGTAGCGGCAAAGTACTGAAAAGTTGTGGCAAAGTGCTGAAAAGTAGTGGCAAACTACTGAAAAGCAGTGGCAAATTGCTGAAAAGTGTGGCAAAGTACTGAAAAGTTGTGGCAAAGTCGTGGCAAAGTACTGAAAAGTGTGGCAAAGTACAGAAAAGTTGTGGCAAAGTGCTGAAAAGTAGTGGCAAAGTACTGAAAAGTAGTGGCAAAGTGCTGAAAAGTGTGGCAAAGTACTGAAAAGTTGTGGCAAAGTAGTGGCAAAGCACTGAAATGTGTGGCAAAGTGCTGAAAAGTAGTGGCAAAGTACTGAAAAGTAGTGGCAAAGTGCTGAAAAGTGTGGCAAAGTACTGACAAGTTGTGGCAAAGTAGTGCCAAAGCAATGAAAAGTAGTGGCAAAGTGCTGAAAAGTGTAACAAAGTACTGACAAGTTATGGCAAAGTAGTGGCAAAGCACTGAAAAACGTACAAAGTACTGAAAAGTTGTGGCAAAGTGCTGAAAAGTAGTGGCAAACTACTGAAAAGCAGTGGCAAAGTGTTGAAAAGTTGTGGCAAAGTAGTGGCAAAGCACTGAAATGTGTGGCAAAGTACAGCAAAGTTGTGGCAAAGTGCTGAAAAGTAGTGGCAAACTACTGAAAAGCAGTGGCAAATTGCTGAAAAGTGTGGCAAAGTACTGAAAAGTTGTGGCAAAGTCGTGGCAAAGTAATGAAAAGTGTGGCAAAGTCGTGGCAAAGCACTGAAATGTGTGGCAAAGTACAGCAAAGTTGTGGCAAAGTGCTGAAAAGTAGTGGCAAAGTACTGAAAAGTTGTGGCAAAGTGCTGAAAAGTTGCGGCAAAGTACTGAAAAGTTGTGGCAAAGTCGTGGCAAAGCACTGAAATGTGTGGCAAAGTACAGCAAAGTTGTGGCAAAGTGCTGAAAAGTAGTGGCAAAGTACTGAAAAGTTGTGGCAAAGTGCTGAAAAGTAGTGGCAAACTACTGAAAAGCAGTGGCAAATTGCTGAAAAGTGTGGCAAAGTACTGAAAAGTTGTGGCAAAGTCGTGGCAAAGTACTGAAAAGTGTGGCAAAGTACAGAAAAGTTGTGGCAAAGTGCTGAAAAGTAGTGGCAAAGTACTGAAAATTAGTGGCAAAGTGCTAAAAAGTGTGGCAAAGTACTGAAAAGTTGTGGCAAATTAGTGGCAAAGCATTGAAATGTGTGGCAAAGTACAGCAAAGTTGTGGCAAAGTGCTGATAAGTAGTGGCAAAGTACTGAAAAGCAGTGGCAAAGTGCTGAAAAGTGTGGCAAAGTACTGAAAAGTTGTGGCAAAGTCGTGGCAAAGTACTGAAAAGTGTGGCAAAGTACTGAAAAGTTGTGGCAAAGCGCTGAAAAGTAGTGGCAAAGTACTGACAAGTAGTGGCAAAGTGCTGAAAAGTAGTGGCAAAGTACTGATAAGTTGTGGCAAAGTGCTGAAAAGTAGTGGCAAAGTACTGAAAAGTAGTGGCAAAGTGCTGAAAAGTAGTGGCAAAGTACTGAAAAGTGTGGCAAAGCGCTGAAAAGTAGTGGCAAAGTACTGAAAAGTTGTGGCAAAGTGCTGAAAAGAAGTGGCAAACTACTGAAAAGCAGTGGCAAATTGCTGAAAAGTGTGGCAATGTACTGAAAAGTTGTGGCAAAGTCGTGGCAAAGTACTGAAAAGTGTGGCAAAGTACTGAAAAGTTGTAGCAAAGTGCTGAAGAGTAGTGGGAAAGTACTGAAAAGTGTGGCAAAGTGCTGAAAAGTAGTGGCAAAGTACTGAAAAGTGTGGCAAAGTACTGAAAAGTTGTGGCAAAGTGCTGAAAAGTAGTGGCAAACTACTGAAAAGCAGTGGCAAAGTGTTGAAAAGTTGTGGCAAAGTAGTGGCAAAGCACTGAAATGTGTGGCAAAGTACAGCAAAGTTGTGGCAAAGTGCTGAAAAGTAGTGGCAAACTACTGAAAAGCAGTGGCAAATTGCTGAAAAGTGTGGCAAAGTACTGAAAAGTTGTGGCAAAGTCGTGGCAAAGTAATGAAAAGTGTGGCAAAGTCGTGGCAAAGCACTGAAATGTGTGGCAAAGTACAGCAAAGTTGTGGCAAAGTGCTGAAAAGTAGTGGCAAAGTACTGAAAAGTTGTGGCAAAGTGCTGAAAAGTTGCGGCAAAGTACTGAAAAGTTGTGGCAAAGTCGTGGCAAAGCACTGAAATGTGTGGCAAAGTACAGCAAAGTTGTGGCAAAGTGCTGAAAAGTAGTGGCAAAGTACTGAAAAGTTGTGGCAAAGTGCTGAAAAGTAGTGGCAAACTACTGAAAAGCAGTGGCAAATTGCTGAAAAGTGTGGCAAAGTACTGAAAAGTTGTGGCAAAGTCGTGGCAAAGTACTGAAAAGTGTGGCAAAGTACAGAAAAGTTGTGGCAAAGTGCTGAAAAGTAGTGGCAAAGTACTGAAAATTAGTGGCAAAGTGCTAAAAAGTGTGGCAAAGTACTGAAAAGTTGTGGCAAAGTAGTGGCAAAGCACTGAAATGTGTGGCAAAGTACAGCAAAGTTGTGGCAAAGTGCTGATAAGTAGTGGCAAAGTACTGAAAAGCAGTGGCAAAGTGCTGAAAAGTGTGGCAAAGTACTGAAAAGTTGAGGCAAAGTCGTGGCAAAGTACTGAAAAGTGTGGCAAAGTACTGAAAAGTTGTGGCAAAGCGCTGAAAAGTAGTGGCAAAGTACTGACAAGTAGTGGCAAAGTGCTGAAAAGTAGTGGCAAAGTACTGATAAGTTGTGGCAAAGTGCTGAAAAGTAGTGGCAAAGTACTGAAAAGTAGTGGCAAAGTGCTGAAAAGTAGTGGCAAAGTACTGAAAAGTGTGGCAAAGCGCTGAAAAGTAGTGGCAAAGTACTGAAAAGTTGTGGCAAAGTGCTGAAAAGAAGTGGCAAACTACTGAAAAGCAGTGGCAAATTGCTGAAAAGTGTGGCAATGTACTGAAAAGTTGTGGCAAAGTCGTGGCAAAGTACTGAAAAGTGTGGCAAAGTACTGAAAAGTTGTAGCAAAGTGCTGAAGAGTAGTGGGAAAGTACTGAAAAGTGTGGCAAAGTGCTGAAAAGTAGTGGCAAAGTACTGAAAAGTGTGGCAAAGTACTGAAAAGTTGTGGCAAAGTACTGAAAAGTTGTGGCAAAGTGCTGAAAAGTAGTGGCAAAGTACTGAAAAGTAGTGGCAAAGTGCTGAAAAGTGTAACAAAGTACTGACAAGTTATGGCAAAGTAGTGGCAAAGCACTGAAAAACGTACAAAGTACTGAAAAGTTGTGGCAAAGTGCTGGAAAGTAGTGGCAAACTACTGAAAAGTTGTGGCAAAGTAGTGGCAAAGCACTGAAATGTGTGGCAAAGTACAGCAAAGTTGTGGCAAAGTGCTGACAAGTAGTGGCAAAGTACTGAAAAGCAGTGGCAAAGTGCTGAAAAGTGTGGCAAAGTACTGAAAAGTTGTGGCAAAGTCGTGGCAAAGTACTGAAAAGTGTGGCAAAGTACTGAAAAGTTGTGGCAAAGCGCTGAAAAGTAGTGGCAAAGTATTGACAAGTAGTGGCAAAGTGCTGAAAAGTAGTGGCAAAGTACTGATAAGTTGTGGCAAAGTGCTGAAAAGTAGTGGCAAAGTACTGAAAAGTAGTGGCAAAGTGCTGAAAAGTAGTGGCAAAGTACTGAAAAGAGTGGCAAAGTACTGAAAAGTTGTGGCAAAGCGCTGAAAAGTAGTGGCAAAGTACTGACAAGTAGTGGCAAAGTGCTGAAAAGTAGTGGCAAAGTACTGATAAGTTGTGGCAAAGTGCTGAAAAGTCGTGGCAAAGTACTGAAAAGTAGTGGCAAAGTGCTGAAAAGTAGTGGCAAAGTACTGAAAAGTGTGGCAAAGCGCTGAAAAGTAGTGGCAAAGTACTGAAAAGTTGTGGCAAAGTGCTGAAAAGTAGTGGCAAAGTACTGAAAAGTGTGGCAAAGTACTGACAAGTAGTGGCAAAGTGCTGAAAAATAGTGGCAAAGTACTGATAAGTTGTGGCAAAGTGCTTAAAAGTAGTGGCAAAGTGCTGAAAAGTAGTGGCAAAGTACTGAAAAGTGTGGCAAAGCGCTGAAAAGTAGTGGCAAAGTACTGAAAAGTTGTGGCAAAGTGCTGAAAAGAAGTGGCAAACTACTGAAAAGCAGTGGCAAATTGCTGAAAAGTGTGGCAATGTACTGAAAAGTTGTGGCAAAGTCGTGGCAAAGTACTGAAAAGTGTGGCAAAGTACTGAAAAGTTGTAGCAAAGTGCTGAAGAGTAGTGGCAAAGTACTGAAAAGTGTGGCAAAGTGGTGAAAAGTAGTGGCAAAGTACTGAAAAGTGTGGCAAAGTACTGAAAAGTTGTGGCAAAGTGCTGAAAAGTAGTGGCAATCTACTGAAAAGCAGTGGCAAAGTGCTGAAAAGTGTGGCAAAGTACTGAAACGTTGTGGCAAAGTAGTGGCAAAGCACTAAAATGTGTGGCAAAGTACTGAAAAGTTGCGGCAAAGTGCTGAAAATTAGTGGCAAAGTACTGAAAAGTAGTGGCAAAGTGCTGAAAAGTGTGGAAAAGTACTGACAAGTTGTGGCAAAGTAGTGGAAAAGCAATGAAAAGTAAGGCAAAGTACTGAAAAGTAGTGGCAAAGTGCTGAAAAGTGTAACAAAGTACTGACAAGTTATGGCAAAGTAGTGGCAAAGCACTGAAAAACGTACAAAGTACTGAAAAGTTGTGGCAAAGTGCTGAAAAGTAGTGGCAAACTACTGAAAACCAGTGGCAAAGTGCTGAAAAGTTGTGGCAAAGTAGTGGCAAAGCACTGAAATGTGTGGCAAAGTACAGCAAAGTTGTGGCAAAGTGCTGAAAAGTAGTGGCAAACTACTGAAAAGCAGTGGCAAATTGCTGAAAAGTGTGGCAAAGTACTGAAAAGTTGTGGCAAAGTCGTGGCAATGTACTGAAAAGTGTGGCAAAGTACTGAAAAGTTGTGGCAAAGCGCTGAAAAGTAGTGGCAAAGTACTGACAAGTAGTGGCAAAGTGCTGAAAAGTAGTGGCAAAGTACTGAAAAGTTGTGGCAAAGTAATGAAAAGTAGTGGCAAAGTGCTGAAAAGTGTAACAAAGTACTGATAAGTTATGGCAAAGTAGTGGCAAAGCACTGAAAAACGTACAAAGTACTGAAAAGTTGTGGCAAAGTGCTGAAAAGTAGTGGCAAACTACTGAAAAGCAGTGGCAAAGTGCTGAAAAGTTGTGGCAAAGTAGTGGCAAAGCACTGAAATGTGTGGCAAAGTACAGCAAAGTTGTGGCAAAGTGCTGAAAAGTAGTGGCAAAGTACTGAAAAGTTGTGGCAAAGTGCTGAAAAGTAGTGGCAAACTACTGAAAAGCAGTGGCAAATTGCTGAAAAGTGTGGCAAAGTACTGAAAAGTTGTGGCAAAGTCGTGGCAAAGTACTGAAAAGTGTGGCAAAGTACAGAAAAGTTGTGGCAAAGTGCTGAAAAGTAGTGGCAAAGTACTGAAAAGTAGTGGCAAAGTGCTGAAAAGTGTGGCAAAGTACTGAAAAGTTGTGGCAAAGTAGTGGCAAAGCACTGAAATGTGTGGCAAAGTACATCAAAGTTGTGGCAAAGTGCTGACAAGTAGTGGCAAAGTACTGAAAAGCAGTGGCAAAGTGCTGAAAAGTGTGGCAAAGTACTGAAAAGTTGTGGCAAAGTCATGGCAAAATACTGAAAAGTGTGGCAAAGTACTGAAAAGTTGTGGCAAAGCGCTGAAATGTAGTGGCAAATTACTGACAAGTAGTGGCAAAGTGCTGAAAAGTAGTGACAATGTACTGATAAGTTGTGGCAAAGTGCTGAAAAGTAGTGGCAAAGTACTGAAAAGTAGTGGCAAAGTGCTGAAAAGTAGTGGCAAAGTACTGAAAAGTGTGGCAAAGCGCTGAAAAGTAGTGGCAAAGTACTGAAAAGTTGTGGCAAAGTGCTGAAAAGAAGTGGCAAACTACTGAAAAGCAGTGGCAAATTGCTGAAAAGTGTGGCAATGTACTGAAAAGTTGTGGCAAAGTCGTGGCAAAGTACTGAAAAGTGTGGCAAAGTACTGAAAAGTTGTAGCAAAGTGCTGAAGAGTAGTGGCAAAGTACTGAAAAGTGTGGCAAGGTGCTGAAAAGTAGTGGCAAAGTACTGAAAAGTGTGGCAAAGTACTGAAAAGTTGTGGCAAAGTGCTGAAAAGTAGTGGCAAACTACTGAAAAGCAGTGGCAAGTGCTGAAAACTGTGGCAAAGTTCTGAAACGTTGTGGCAAAGTAGTGGCAAAGCACTGAAATGTGTTGCAAAGTACTGAAAAGTTGTGGCAAAGTGCTGAAAAGTAGTGGCAAAGTACTGAAAAGTAGTGGCAAAGTGCTGAAAAGTGTGGCAAAGTACTGACAAGTTGTGGCAAAGTAGTGGCAAAGCACTGAAAAGTAAGGCAAAGTACTGAAAAGTAGTGGCAAAGTGCTGAAAAGTAGTGGCAAAGCACTGAAAAGCAGTGGCAAAGTGCTGAAAAGTGTGGCAAAGTACTGAAAAGTTGTGGCAAAGTGCTGAAAAGTAGTGGCAAAGTACTGAAAAGTAGTGGCAAAGTGCTGAAAAGTGTAACAAAGTACTGACAAGTTATGGCAAAGTAGTGGCAAAGCACTGAAAAACGTACAAAGTACTGAAAAGTTGTGGCAAAGTGCTGGAATGTAGTGGCAAACTACTGAAAAGCAGTGGCAAAGTGCTGAAAAGTTGCGGCAAAGTACTGAAAAGTTGTGGCAAAGTCGTGGCAAAGCACTGAAATGTGTGGCAAAGTACAGCAAAGTTGTGGCAAAGTGCTGAAAAGTAGTGGCAAAGTACTGAAAAGTTGTGGCAAAGGGCTGAAAAGTAGTGGCAAACTACTGATAAGTTGTGGCAAAGTGCTGAAAAGTAGTGGCAAAGTACTGACAAGTGTGGCAAAGTACAGAAAAGTTGTGGCAAAGTGCTGAAAAGTAGTGGCAAAGTACTGAAAAGTAGTGGCAAAGTGCTGAAAAGTGTGGCAAAGTACTGAAAAGTTGTGGCAAAGTAGTGGCAAAGCACTGAAATGTGAGGCAAAGTACATCAAAGTTGTGGCAAAGTGCTGACAAGTAGTGGCAAAGTACTGAAAAGCAGTGGCAAAGTGCTGAAAAGTGTGGCAAAGTACTGAAAAGTTGTGGCAAAGTCATGGCAAAGTACTGAAAAGTGTGGCAAAGTACTGAAAAGTTGTGGCAAAGCGCTGAAATGTAGTGGCAAATTACTGACAAGTAGTGGCAAAGTGCTGAAAAGTAGTGGCAATGTACTGATAAGTTGTGGCAAAGTGCTGAAAAGTAGTGGCAAAGTACTGAAAAGTAGTGCCAAAGTGCTGAAAAGTAGTGGCAAAGTACTGAAAAGTGTGGCAAAGCGCTGAAAAGTAGTGGCAAAGTACTGAAAAGTTGTGGCAAAGTGCTGAAAAGAAGTGGCAAACTACTGAAAAGCAGTGGCAAATTGCTGAAAAGTGTGGCAATGTACTGAAAAGTTGTGGCAAAGTCGTGGCAAAGTACTGAAAAGTGTGGCAAAGTACTGAAAAGTTGTAGCAAAGTGTTGAAGAGTAGTGGCAAAGTACTGAAAAGTGTGGCAAGGTGCTGAAAAGTAGTGGCAAAGTACTGAAAAGTGTGGCAAAGTACTGACAAGTTGTGGCAAAGTGCTGAAAAGTAGTGGCAAACTACTGAAAAGCAGTGGCAAGTGCTGAAAACTGTGGCAAAGTTCTGAAACGTTGTGGCAAAGTAGTGGCAAAGCACTGAAATGTGTTGCAAAGTACTGAAAAGTTGTGGCAAAGTGCTGAAAAGTAGTGGCAAAGTACTGAAAAGTAGTGGCAAAGTGCTGAAAAGTGTGGCAAAGTACTGACAAGTTGTGGCAAAGTAGTGGCAAAGCACTGAAAAGTAAGGCAAAGTAGTGAAAAGTAGTGGCAAAGTGCTGAAAAGTAGTGGCAAAGCACTGAAAAGCAGTGGCAAAGTGCTGAAAAGTGTGGCAAAGTGCTGAAAAGTAGTGGCAAAGTACTGAAAAACGTACAAAGTACTGAAAAGTTGTGGCAAAGTGCTGGAAAGTAGTGGCAAACTACTGAAAAGCAGTGGCAAAGTGCTGAAAAGTTGCGGCAAAGTACTGAAAAGTTGTGGCAAAGTCGTGGCAAAGCACTGAAATGTGTGGCAAAGTACAGCAAAGTTGTGGCAAAGTGCTGAAAAGTAGCGGCAAAGTACTGAAAAGTTGTGGCAAAGTGCTGAAAAGTAGTGGCAAACTACTGAAAAGCAGTGGCAAATTGCTGAAAAGTGTGGCAAAGTACTGAAAAGTTGTGGCAAAGTCGTGGCAAAGTACTGAAAAGTGTGGCAAAGTACAGAAAAGTTGTGGCAAAGTGCTGAAAAGTAGTGGCAAAGTACTGAAAAGTAGTGGCAAAGTGCTGAAAAGTGTGGCAAAGTACTGAAAAGTTGTGGCAAAGTAGTGGCAAAGCACTGAAATGTGTGGCAAAGTGCTGAAAAGTAGTGGCAAAGTACTGAAAAGTAGTGGCAAAGTGCTGAAAAGTGTGGCAAAGTACTGACAAGTTGTGGCAAAGTAGTGCCAAAGCAATGAAAAGTAAGGCAAAGTACTGAAAAGTAGTGGCAAAGTGCTGAAAAGTGTAACAAAGTACTGACAAGTTATGGCAAAGTAGTGGCAAAGCACTGAAAAACGTACAAAGTACTGAAAAGTTGTGGCAAAGTGCTGAAAAGTAGTGGCAAACTACTGAAAAGCAGTGGCAAAGTGTTGAAAAGTTGTGGCAAAGTGCTGGAATGTAGTGGCAAACTACTGAAAAGCAGTGGCAAAGTGCTGAAAAGTTGCGGCAAAGTACTGAAAAGTTGTGGCAAAGTCGTGGCAAAGCACTGAAATGTGTGGCAAAGTACAGCAAAGTTGTGGCAAAGTGCTGAAAAGTAGTGGCAAAGTACTGAAAAGTTGTGGCAAAGGGCTGAAAAGTAGTGGCAAACTACTGATAAGTTGTGGCAAAGTGCTGAAAAGTAGTGGCAAAGTACTGACAAGTGTGGCAAAGTACAGAAAAGTTGTGGCAAAGTGCTGAAAAGTAGTGGCAAAGTACTGAAAAGTAGTGGCAAAGTGCTGAAAAGTGTGGCAAAGTACTGAAAAGTTGTGGCAAAGTAGTGGCAAAGCACTGAAATGTGAGGCAAAGTACATCAAAGTTGTGGCAAAGTGCTGACAAGTAGTGGCAAAGTACTGAAAAGCAGTGGCAAAGTGCTGAAAAGTGTGGCAAAGTACTGAAAAGTTGTGGCAAAGTCATGGCAAAGTACTGAAAAGTGTGGCAAAGTACTGAAAAGTTGTGGCAAAGCGCTGAAATGTAGTGGCAAATTACTGACAAGTAGTGGCAAAGTGCTGAAAAGTAGTGGCAATGTACTGATAAGTTGTGGCAAAGTGCTGAAAAGTAGTGGCAAAGTACTGAAAAGTAGTGCCAAAGTGCTGAAAAGTAGTGGCAAAGTACTGAAAAGTGTGGCAAAGCGCTGAAAAGTAGTGGCAAAGTATTGAAAAGTTGTGGCAAAGTGCTGAAAAGAAGTGGCAAACTACTGAAAAGCAGTGGCAAATTGCTGAAAAGTGTGGCAATGTACTGAAAAGTTGTGGCAAAGTCGTGGCAAAGTACTGAAAAGTGTGGCAAAGTACTGAAAAGTTGTAGCAAAGTGTTGAAGAGTAGTGGCAAAGTACTGAAAAGTGTGGCAAGGTGCTGAAAAGTAGTGGCAAAGTACTGAAAAGTGTGGCAAAGTACTGACAAGTTGTGGCAAAGTGCTGAAAAGTAGTGGCAAACTACTGAAAAGCAGTGGCAAGTGCTGAAAACTGTGGCAAAGTTCTGAAACGTTGTGGCAAAGTAGTGGCAAAGCACTGAAATGTGTTGCAAAGTACTGAAAAGTTGTGGCAAAGTGCTGAAAAGTAGTGGCAAAGTACTGAAAAGTAGTGGCAAAGTGCTGAAAAGTGTGGCAAAGTACTGACAAGTTGTGGCAAAGTACTGACAAGTTGTGGCAAAGTAGTGGCAAAGCACTGAAAAGTAAGGCAAAGTAGTGAAAAGTAGTGGCAAAGTGCTGAAAAGTAGTGGCAAAGCACTGAAAAGCAGTGGCAAAGTGCTGAAAAGTGTGGCAAAGTACTGAAAAGTTGTGGCAAAGTGCTGAAAAGTAGTGGCAAAGTACTGAAAAGTAGTGGCAAAGTGCTGAAAAGTGTAACAAAGTACTGACAAGTTATGGCAAAGTAGTGGCAAAGCACTGAAAAACGTACAAAGTACTGAAAAGTTGTGGCAAAGTGCTGGAAAGTAGTGGCAAAGTCGTGGCAAAGCACTGAAATGTGTGGCAAAGTACAGCAAAGTTGTGGCAAAGTGCTGAAAAGTAGCGGCAAAGTACTGAAAAGTTGTGGCAAAGTGCTGAAAAGTAGTGGCAAACTACTGAAAAGCAGTGGCAAATTGCTGAAAAGTGTGGCAAAGTACTGAAAAGTTGTGGCAAAGTCATGGCAAAGTACTGAAAAGTGTGGCAAAGTACGGAAAAGTTGTGGCAAAGTGCTGAAAAGTAGTGGCAAAGTACTGAAAAGTAGTGGCAAAGTGCTGAAAAGTGTGGCAAAGTACTGAAAAGTTGTGGCAAAGTAGTGGCAAAGCACTGAAATGTGTGGCAAAGTGCTGAAAAGTAGTGGCAAAGTACTGAAAAGTAGTGGCAAAGTGCTGAAAAGTGTGGCAAAGTACTGACAAGTTGTGGCAAAGTAGTGCCAAAGCAATGAAAAGTAAGGCAAAGTACGGAAAAGTAGTGGCAAAGTGCTGAAAAGTGTAACAAAGTACTGACAAGTTATGGCAAAGTAGTGGCAAAGCACTGAAAAACGTACAAAGTACTGAAAAGTTGTGGCAAAGTGCTGAAAAGTAGTGGCAAACTACTGAAAAGCAGTGGCAAAGTGTTGAAAAGTTGTGGCAAAGTAGTGGCAAAGCACTGAAATGTGTGGCAAAGTACAGCAAAGTTGTGGCAAAGTGCTGAAAAGTAGTGGCAAACTACTGAAAAGCAGTGGCAAATTGCTGAAAAGTGTGGCAAAGTACTGAAAAGTTGTGGCAAAGTCGTGGCAAAGTACTGAAAAGTGTGGCAAAGTCGTGGCAAAGCACTGAAATGTGTGGCAAAGTACTGCAAAGTTGTGGCAAAGTGCTGAAAAGTAGTGGCAAATTACTGAAAAGTTGTGGCAAAGTGCTGAAAAGTTGCGGCAAAGTACTGAAAAGTTGTGGCAAAGTCGTGGCAAAGCACTGAAATGTGTGGCAAAGTACAGCAAAGTTGTGGCAAAGTGCTGAAAAGTAGTGGCAAAGTACTGAAAAGTTGTGGCAAAGTGCTGAAAAGTAGTGGCAAACTACTGAAAAGCAGTGGCAAATTGCTGAAAAGTGTGGCAAAGTACTGAAAAGTTGTGGCAAAGTCGTGGCAAAGTACTGAAAAGTGTGGCAAAGTACAGAAAAGTTGTGGCAAAGTGCTGAAAAGTAGTGGCAAAGTACTGAAAATTAGTGGCAAAGTGCTGAAAAGTTTGGCAAAGTACTGAAAAGTTGTGGCAAAGTAGTGGCAAAGCACTGAAATGTGTGGCAAAGTACATCAAAGTTGTGGCAAAGTGCTGATAAGTAGTGGCAAAGTACTGAAAAGTTGTGGCAAAGTCGTGGCAAAGTACTGAAAAGTTGTGGCAAAGCGCTGAAAAGTAGTGGCAAAGTACTGACAAGTGTGGCAAAGTACTGACAAGTTGTGGCAAAGTGCTGAAAAGTAGTGGCAAACTACTGAAAAGCAGTGGCAAGTGCTGAAAACTGTGGCAAAGTTCTGAAACGTTGTGGCAAAGTAGTGGCAAAGCACTGAAATGTGTTGCAAAGTACTGAAAAGTTGTGGCAAAGTACTGAAAAGTAGTGGCAAAGTGCTGAAAAGTGTGGCAAAGTACTGACAAGTTGTGGCAAAGTACTGACAAGTTGTGGCAAAGTAGTGGCAAAGCACTGAAAAGTAAGGCAAAGTAGTGAAAAGTAGTGGCAAAGTGCTGAAAAGTAGTGGCAAAGCACTGAAAAGCAGTGGCAAAGTGCTGAAAAGTGTGGCAAAGTACTGAAAAGTTGTGGCAAAGTGCTGAAAAGTAGTGGCAAAGTACTGAAAAGTAGTGGCAAAGTGCTGAAAAGTGTAACAAAGTACTGACAAGTTATGGCAAAGTAGTGGCAAAGCACTGAAAAACGTACAAAGTACTGAAAAGTTGTGGCAAAGTGCTGGAAAGTAGTGGCAAACTACTGAAAAGCAGTGGCAAAGTGCTGAAAAGTTGCGGCAAAGTACTGAAAAGTTGTGGCAAAGTCGTGGCAAAGCACTGAAATGTGTGGCAAAGTACAGCAAAGTTGTGGCAAAGTGCTGAAAAGTAGCGGCAAAGTACTGAAAAGTTGTGGCAAAGTGCTGAAAAGTAGTGGCAAACTACTGAAAAGCAGTGGCAAATTGCTGAAAAGTGTGGCAAAGTACTGAAAAGTTGTGGCAAAGTCATGGCAAAGTACTGAAAAGTGTGGCAAAGTACAGAAAAGTTGTGGCAAAGTGCTGAAAAGTAGTGGCAAAGTACTGAAAAGTAGTGGCAAAGTGCTGAAAAGTGTGGCAAAGTACTGAAAAGTTGTGGCAAAGTAGTGGCAAAGCACTGAAATGTGTGGCAAAGTGCTGAAAAGTAGTGGCAAAGTACTGAAAAGTAGTGGCAAAGTGCTGAAAAGTGTGGCAAAGTACTGACAAGTTGTTGCAAAGTAGTGCCAAAGCAATGAAAAGTAAGGCAAAGTACGGAAAAGTAGTGGCAAAGTGCTGAAAAGTGTAACAAAGTACTGACAAGTTATGGCAAAGTAGTGGCAAAGCACTGAAAAACGTACAAAGTACTGAAAAGTTGTGGCAAAGTGCTGAAAAGTAGTGGCAAACTACTGAAAAGCAGTGGCAAAGTGTTGAAAAGTTGTGGCAAAGTAGTGGCAAAGCACTGAAATGTGTGGCAAAGTACAGCAAAGTTGTGGCAAAGTGCTGAAAAGTAGTGGCAAACTACTGAAAAGCAGTGGCAAATTGCTGAAAAGTGTGGCAAAGTACTGAAAAGTTGTGGCAAAGTCGTGGCAAAGTACTGAAAAGTGTGGCAAAGTCGTGGCAAAGCACTGAAATGTGTGGCAAAGTACAGCAAAGTTGTGGCAAAGTGCTGAAAAGTAGTGGCAAATTACTGAAAAGTTGTGGCAAAGTGCTGAAAAGTTGCGGCAAAGTACTGAAAAGTTGTGGCAAAGTCGTGGCAAAGCACTGAAATGTGTGGCAAAGTACAGCAAAGTTGTGGCAAAGTGCTGAAAAGTAGTGGCAAAGTACTGAAAAGTTGTGGCAAAGTGCTGAAAAGTAGTGGCAAACTACTGAAAAGCAGTGGCAAATTGCTGAAAAGTGTGGCAAAGTACTGAAAAGTTGTGGCAAAGTGCTGAAAAGTAGTGGCAAAGTACTGAAAAGTAGTGGCAAAGTGCTGAAAAGTAGTGGCAAAGTACTGAAAAGTGTGGCAAAGCGCTGAAAAGTAGTGGCAAAGTACTGAAAAGTTGTGGCAAAGTGCTGAAAAGAAGTGGCAAACTACTGAAAAGCAGTGGCAAATTGCTGAAAAGTGTGGCAATGTACTGAAAAGTTGTGGCAAAGTCGTGGCAAAGTACTGAAAAGTGTGGCAAAGTACTGAAAAGTTGTAGCAAAGTGCTGAAGAGTAGTGGGAAAGTACTGAAAAGTGTGGCAAAGTGCTGAAAAGTAGTGGCAAAGTACTGAAAAGTGTGGCAAAGTACTGAAAAGTTGTGGCAAAGTGCTGAAAAGTAGTGGCAAACTACTGAAAAGCAGTGGCAAAGTGCTGAAAAGTGTGGCAAAGTACTGAAACGTTGTGGCAAAGTAGTGGCAAAGCACTGAAATGTGTGGCAAAGTACTGAAAAGTTGTGGCAAAGTGCTGAAAAGTGTAACAAAGTACTGACAAGTTATGGCAAAGTAGTGGCAAAGCACTGAAAAACGTACAAAGTACTGAAAAGTTGTGGCAAAGTGCTGAAAAGTAGTGGCAAACTACTGAAAAGCAGTGGCAAAGTGCTGAAAAGTTGTGGCAAAGTAGTGGCAAAGCACTGAAATGTGTGGCAAAGTACAGCAAAGTTGTGGCAAAGTGCTGACAAGTAGTGGCAACGTACTGAAAGCAGTGGCAAAGTGCTGAAAAGTGTGGCAAAGTACTGAAAAGTTGTGGCAAAGTCGTGGCAAAGTACTGATAAGTGTGGCAAAGTACTGAAAAGTTGTGGCCAAGCGCTGAAAAGTAGTGGCAAAGTACTGACAAGTAGTGGCAAAGTGCTGAAAAATAGTGGCAAAGTACTGATAAGTTCTGGCAAAGTGCTTAAAAGTAGTGGCAAAGTGCTGAAAAGTAGTGGCAAAGTACTGAAAAGTTGTGGCAAAGTGCTGAAAAGTAGTGGCAAAGTACTGAAAAGTAGTGGCAAAGTGCTGAAAAGTGTGGCTAAGTACTGAAAAGTTGTGGCAAAGTAGTGGCAAGGCACTGAAATGTGTGGCAAAGTACATCAAAGTTGTGGCAAAGTGCTGACAAGTAGTGGCAAAGTACTGAAAAGCAGTGGCAAAGTACTGAAAAGTGTGGCAAAGTACTGAAAAGTTGTGGCAAAGCGCTGAAATGTAGTGGCAAATTACTGACAAGTAGAGGCAAAGTGCTGAAAAGTAGTGGCAATGTACTGATAAGTTGTGGCAAAGTGCTGAAAAGTAGTGGCAAAGTACTGAAAAGTAGTGGCAAAGTGCTGAAAAGTAGTGGCAAAGTACTGAAAAGTGTGGCAAAGCGCTGAAAAGTAGTGGCAAAGTACTGAAAAGTTGTGGCAATGTACTGAAAAGTTGTGGCAAAGCGCTGAAATGTAGTGGCAAATTACTGACAAGTAGAGGCAAAGTGCTGAAAAGTAGTGGCAATGTACTGATAAGTTGTGGCAAAGTGCTGAAAAGTAGTGGCAAAGTACTGAAAAGTAGTGGCAAAGTGCTGAAAAGTAGTGGCAAAGTACTGAAAAGTGTGGCAAAGCGCTGAAAAGTAGTGGCAAAGTACTGAAAAGTTGTGGCAATGTACTGAAAAGTTGTGGCAAAGTCGTGGCAAAGTACTGAAAAGTGTGGCAAAGTACTGAAAAGTTGTAGCAAAGTGCTGAAGAGTAGTGGCAAAGTACTGAAAAGTGTGGCAAGGTGCTGAAAAGTAGTGGCAAAGTACTGAAAAGTGTGGCAAAGTACTGAAAAGTTGTGGCAAAGTGCTGAAAAGTAGTGGCAAACTACTGAAAAGCAGTGGCAAGTGCTGAAAACTGTGGCAAAGTTCTGAAACGTTGTGGCAAAGTAGTGGCAAAGCACTGAAATGTGTTGCAAAGTACTGAAAAGTTGTGGCAAAGTGCTGAAAAGTAGTGGCAAAGTACTGAAAAGTAGTGGCAAAGTGCTGAAAAGTGTGGCAAAGTACTGACAAGTTGTGGCAAAGTAGTGGCAAAGCACTGAAAAGTAAGGCAAAGTACTGAAAAGTAGTGGCAAAGTGCTAAAAGTAGTGGCAAAGCACTGAAAAGCAGTGGCAAAGTGCTGAAAAGTGTGGCAAAGTACTGAAAAGTTGTGGCAAAGTGCTGAAAAGTAGTGGCAAAGTACTGAAAAGTAGTGGCAAAGTGCTGAAAAGTGTAACAAAGTACTGACAAGTTATGGCAAAGTAGTGGCAAAGCACTGAAAAACGTACAAAGTACTGAAAAGTTGTGGCAAAGTGCTGGAAAGTAGTGGCAAACTACTGAAAAGCAGTGGCAAAGTGCTGAAAAGTTGCGGCAAAGTACTGAAAAGTTGTGGCAAAGTCGTGGCAAAGCACTGAAATGTGTGGCAAAGTACAGCAAAGTTGTGGCAAAGTGCTGAAAAGTAGTGGCAAAGTACTGAAAAGTTGTGGCAAAGTGCTGAAAAGTAGTGGCAAACTACTGAAAAGCAGTGGCAAAGTGCTGAAAAGTGTGGCAAAGTACTGAAACGTTGTGGCAAAGTAGTGGCAAAGCACTGAAATGTGTGGCAAAGTACTGAAAAGTTGTGGCAAAGTGCTGAAAAGTAGTGGCAAAGTACTGAAAAGTAGTGGCAAAGTGCTGAAAAGTGTAACAAAGTACTGACAAGTTATGGCAAAGTAGTGGCAAAGCACTGAAAAACGTACAAAGTACTGAAAGGTTGTGGCAAAGTGCTGAAAAGTAGTGGCAAACTACTGAAAAGCAGTGGCAAAGTGCTGAAAAGTTGTGGCAAAGCAGTGGCAAAGTGCTGAAAAGTGTGGCAAAGTACTGAAAAGTTGTGGCAAAGTCGTGGCAAAGTACTGAAAAGTGTGGCAAAGTACTGAAAAGTTGTGGCAAAGCGCTGAAAAGTAGTGGCAAAGTACTGACAAGTAGTGGCAAAGTGCTGAAAAATAGTGGCAAAGTACTGATAAGTTGTGGCAAAGTGCTTAAAAGTAGTGGCAAAGTGCTGAAAAGTAGTGGCAAAGTACTGAAAAGTGTGGCAAAGCGCTGAAAAGTAGTGGCAAAGTACTGAAAAGTTGTGGCAAAGTGCTGAAAAGAAGTGGCAAACTACTGAAAAGCAGTGGCAAATTGCTGAAAAGTGTGGCAATGTACTGAAAAGTTGTGGCAAAGTCGTGGCAAAGTACTGAAAAGTGTGGCAAAGTACTGAAAAGTTGTAGCAAAGTGCTGAAGAGTAGTTGCAAAGTACTGAAAAGCGTGGCAAAGTGGTGAAAAGTAGTGGCAAAGTACTGAAAAGTGTGTCAAAGTACTGAAAAGTTGTGGCAAAGTGCTGAAAAGTAGTGGCAAACTACTGAAAAGCAGTGGCAAAGTGCTGAAAAGTGTGGCAAAGTACTGAAACGTTGTGGCAAAGTAGTGGCAAAGCACTGAAATGTGTGGCAAAGTACTGAAAAGTTGTGGCAAAGTGCTGAAAAGTAGTGGCAAAGTACTGAAAAGTAGTGGCAAAGTGCTGAAAAGTGTGGCAAAGTACTGACAAGTTGTGGCAAAGTAGTGGCAAAGCAATGAAAAGTAAGGCAAAGTACTGAAAAGTAGTGGCAAAGTGCTGAAAAGTGTAACAAAGTACTGACAAGTTATGGCAAAGTAGTGGCAAAGCACTGAAAAACGTACAAAGTACTGAAAAGTTGTGGCAAAGTGCTGAAAAGTAGTGGCAAACTACTGAAAAGCAGTGGCAAAGTGCTGAAAAGTTGTGGCAAAGTAGTGGCAAAGCACTGAAATGTGTGGCAAAGTACAGCAAAGTTGTGGCATAGTGCTGAAAAGTAGTGCAAAGTGCTGAAAAGTGTAACAAAGTACTGACAAGTTATCATGGCAAAGTAGTGGCAAAGCACTGAAAAACGAACAAAGTACTGAAAAGTTGTGGCAAAGTGCTGAAAAGTAGTGGCAAACTACTGAAAAGCAGTGGCAAAGTGCTGAAAAGTTGTGGCAAAGTAGTGGCAAAGCACTGAAATGTGTGGCAAAGTACAGCAAAGTTATGGCAAAGTGCTGACAAGTAGTGGTAAAGTACTGAAAAGCAGTGGCAAAGTGCTGAAAAGTGTGGCAAAGTACTGAAAAGTTGTGGCAAAGTCGTGGCAAAGTACTGAAAAGTGTGGCAAAGTACTGAAAAGTTGTGGCAAAGCGCTGAAAAGTAGTGGCAAAGTACTGACAAGTAGTGGCAAAGTGCTGAAAAATAGTGGCAAAGTACTGATAAGTTGTGGCAAAGTGCTTAAAAGTAGTGGCAAAGTGCTGAAAAGTAGTGGCAAAGTACTGAAAAGTGTGGCAAAGCGCTGAAAAGTAGTGGCAAAGTACTGAAAAGTTGTGGCAAAGTGCTGAAAAGAAGTGGCAAACTACTGAAAAGCAGTGGCAAATTGCTGAAAAGTGTGGCAATGTACTGAAAAGTTGTGGCAAAGTCGTGGCAAAGTACTGAAAAGTGTGGTAAAGTACTGAAAAGTTGTAGCAAAGTGCTGAAGAGTAGTGGCAAAGTACTGAAAAGTGTGGCAAAGTGCTGAAAAGTAGTGGCAAAGTACTGAAATGTGTGGCAAAGTACTGAAAAGGTGTGGCAAAGTGCTGAAAAGTAGTGGCAAATTACTGAAAAGCAGTGGCAAAGTGTTGAAAAGTGTGGCAAAGTACTGAAACGTTGTGGCAAAGTAGTGGCAAAGCTCTGAAATGTGTGGCAAAGTACTGAAAAGTTGTGGCAAAGTGCTGAAAAGTAGTGGCAAAGTACTGAAAAGTAGTGGCAATGTGCTGAAAAGTGTGGCAAAGTACTGACAAGTTGTGGCAAAGTAGTGGCAAAGCAATGAAAAGTAAGGCAAAGTATTGAAAAGTAGTGGCAAAGTGCTGAAAAGTGTAACAAAGTACTGACAAGTTATGGCAAAGTAGTGGCAAAGCACTGAAAAACGTACAAAGTACTGAAAAGTTGTGGCAAAGTGCTGAAAAGTAGTGGCAAAGCACTGAAATGTGTGGCAAAGTACAGCAAAGTTGTGGCAAAGTGCTGACAAGTAGTGGCAAACTACTGAAAAGCAGTGGCAAAGTGCTGAAAAGTTGTGGCAAAGTAGTGGCAAAGCACTGAAATGTGTGGCAAAGTACAGCAAAGTTGTGGCAAAGTGCTGAAAAGTAGTGGCAAAGTGCTGAAAAGTGTAACAAAGTACTGACAAGTTATGGCAAAGTAGTGGCAAAGCACTGAAAAACGTACAAAGTACTGAAAAGTTGTGGCAAAGTGCTGAAAAGTAGTGGCAAAGCACTGAAATGTGTGGCAAAGTACAGCAAAGTTGTGGCAAAGTGCTGACAAGTAGTGGCAAAGTACTGAAAAGCAGTGGCAAAGTGCTGAAAAGTGTGGCAAAGTACTGAAAAGTTGTGGCAAAGTCGTGGCAAAGAACTGAAAAGTGTGGCAAAGTACTGAAAAGTTGTGGCAAAGCGCTGAAAAGTAGTGGCAAAGTACTGACAAGTAGTGTCAAAGTGCTGAAAAATAGTGGCAAAGTACTGATAAGTTGTGGCAAAGTGCTTAAAAGTAGTGGCAAAGTGCTGAAAAGTAGTGGCAAAGTACTGAAAAGTGTGGCAAAGCGGTGAAAAGTAGTGGCAAAGTACTGAAAAGTTGTGGCAAAGTGTTGAAAAGAAGTGGCAAACTACTGAAAAGCAGTGGCAAATTGCTGAAAAGTGTGGCAATGTACTGAAAAGTTGTGGCAAAGTCGTGGCAAAGTACTGAAAAGTGTTGCAAAGTACTGAAAAGTTGTAGCAAAGTGCTGAAGAGTAGTGGCAAAGTACTGAAAAGTGTGGCAAAGTACTGAAACGTTATGGCAAAGTAGTGGCAAAGCACTGAAATGTGTGGCAAAGTGCTGAAAAGTAGTGGCAAAGTACTGAAAAGTAGTGGCAAAGTGCTGAAAAGTGTGGCAAAGTACTGACAGGGTTAGGGTTAGGGTTAGGGTTAGGGTTAGGGTTAGGGTTAGGGTTAGGGTTAGGGTTAGGGTTAGGGTTAGGGTTAGGTATTTATTTAAAAGATGAGAGAAATCCCAAACTTGAGGTGGATCTTCTTTTTTTCGGGCCGTGACGTATATATTGTTCATGTTAAAATGATGGTGTGAGGGCGGGGATGCGGCAGTTATGTAAAGTGTGGAGAGGGAAAGTCAGATTAGGGTTAGGGGAGGGTTAGGGGTTAGGGCTGGAGTGCGATTGTAGTGGAGATTAAGGGTCATTAGAGAGTTGAAATTCAACGACTATGGTTTTAGAGGTATTTATTCTCATGGTGAGTAGGTTGGGTAGAAGAATTAGTGTAAGGAGTGTGGATGCTGTTGATGGTGGTGGGGAAGGAATGGTTTGGGTAGGGTAGGGGAGAGATATTAGGAAAGAATAGAGAGAACTCGATCTATAAATGTTGAGGGCTGTGGAGAGGGCGCAGCTGTTAATGTGTTGAAGGGGTGGATGGGAATTATTAAGAAGTTGAGTGAAGTTGGTGAAGGCTGGATGGATGCGTAGGGGAAGTGCATTTCTAAGATAGTGCAAGGTTTGGGTGCGTATTGATCCAGTCAGATGGAATGTAGGGTCAGTATTTTGGAGTGGGAGAATTGAAGTGCGGGGAGGAGAAAATAAGCAGGGTTTCTATAGCATTTGCTAAAAGGATAGTCTGGAAATATGTGGGAAATACAGGGTCAAAATTAGATTGGCAGTAATCAATTTCGGTATGCGGAAAGGGAGTGATGAGTTGGAAGGAGGGATAGGGTTAGATATATGGGGTGAACAAAATTGGGACGGGTTGAAAGAGATGGGATGGGAAAAAATCAAAATTGAAGAACAAGACGAGTGGAAATATAGGGAGATGAATGAGTGTGAAATGTGGAGGGATATAAAGAGATAAGGGAGCAAAAATTGAGATGGTCTTAGGTGCTTCACCAAAATGAAAAGCTGCCAAGAGGACCTAAGAAGTATATACAACAAAAAGTAAAAGGAATACCTTCCTACGAGTTTATCACATGCAAGTGAAGAGGAAGACTACATAGGAGGTATACGAATTTAGAGCAGACGAGTGTCAGCCAAAATAGGAAAGATGTGAAGGATGCACTCATCAGGTTTCCCGGACCGGTTTCGCTCTCCACGAGCTCATCAGCGGGAAGGTACATACAACAGAACTGAGCATGAAGCTCCTCAGGTTGTGGCAGTGGTCATGAAGGTTGTAGAGGGAAGGGAATAGGGAGAGTGTGTGCAAAATAACAAAATTGGACTTACCTGTAAAACAGGATACAGATGGTGATATGCAATGGAATGATAACGACAAAAAGGGAGTGTTAACGCAAAGCAAATGCAATTAAACAAATATATAAAAAATGAGTGGAGGAAATAAATAAACAAACAAACAAACAAAACAAGTAGAAAGGAAGCGAGCCGAAAATAGAAATAAAAATAATGGTGAAATTTATATTTGTGGACGGGAGTAGGGACCAAGTGGTAGATTAGGTATTGAATTGGCTAGGCTGGAATAATTGGAGTAAATAAATAATAAACACCATGGCAGCTTACTGGCAGAGATCAAGTTATGGTATTTCGCCGAAAAGTGAACTGAGATTAGAAAATTATTTTATTGTGCATTTTGGGTGGTAAATTGGTTAGAAAAGGATACAGGCATTTTGGAAATAGGTGGGAGATCGCAGAAAATATGGTCGGTAGGGAAGGATAATGGAAAATTTTGAATAAAAAACTGGAGACTCGTAACTATGGCCAAAATGCATGAAACAGTATGAAAATTGGTTGAAATATATTAAGAAGGGGAGTCGGGAGGAGGGCAAAATAAGGGAAAAATAAAGGTAAAGAACTCACCAAGTTTAAATGTTGGTAGGAACTGGGGACTTTGTGGAATTGGGAGCGTATCAAAATGTGATGTTTACAGGTCAAGTAGCAGGCAGCAAAGAGTGAAGGTGGGGTTACCGAGTCAAAGTGGGCAGGGGCAATGACGTAATTTGAAAGACATGATCAGGGGCTATAACAGGCAGATGATATAATTAAGGGAAGGGTGAGTAAGGGTTATGGGAGGGCACAGGAGTTAAAGAAATGATATAATTTAGGGGTGTTAAGGGGTGGAATTGATAGTGTTGTGAGAGGAAGTGTAAAATAAAAAGAGGAGAATGGGGAGGGCTGCACAGGTTCAGGCCAATGTAGTGAAAGGGGGAACAGATTTGAGAGGCCTCTTTTGTGGGGAGGGAGGGTCAGGGTACTTTAAAAGTTGTAATTGAGGGAAATTATAATGCACATAGGTACATAGATGATAGGGTAAATATGGTTTGGAAGGAAGGAGGGAGATTGTGTAGGGATGTTATTGATGACAGGGGTCATTAGAGGGCAAATGGTATAATTAAGGGATGGGTGAGAGATAGTTACGGGAGGGCAGAGAATTTAAGAAAGTGGTTTAATTTGGGGTGTAGAGGGTTGATATTCATAGTGTTGTAACAGGAATTGTAAAATAAGACGAGGGGTGGAAGGGGGTTGTAAAGGGTTGGGCCAATGTATTGAGAGGGGGAAATATATTTAGTGTAGGACCAAAAGATTTCATATGCAGGATATGAGAGTTGGTCTAATGATTGATGTGGGAGGAGTCTTTTGGGGAGGGAGGGTCAGGGTAGTTCCAAAGTTGTAATTGGGGTATATTAATATGCACATTAGTACATGGATGGTAGAGTAAATATGGTTTGGAAGGAAGCTTGGAGAATGTGTAGGGTTGTTATTGATGACAGGGGTCATTAGAGGGCAAATGGTATAATTAAGGGATGGGCGAGAGATAGTTATGGGAGGGCAGAGGGTTTAAGAAAATGGTATAATTTAGGGTGTTGTGGGTGGGGATTAATAGTGGTGTGGCAGGAACTGTAAAATAAGACGAGGAGGATGGGGAGGGCTGTAAAGGGTTGGGCCAATGTATTGAAAGGGGGCAGACTTAGGGTAGGGCCAACAGATTCCATATGCATGATATGGGGTGGTTTAATGATTGATATGGAAGGACTCTTTTGTGGGGAGGGAGGGTCAGGGTAGTTCCAAAGTTGTAATTGGGGTATATTATTATGCACATTAGTACATAGATGATAGAGAAAATATGGTTTGGAAGGAAGGTGGGAGAATGTGTAGGGATGTTACGGAAGACAGGGGTTATTATAGGGCAAATGATATAATTAGGGGATGGGTGAGAGATAGTAATGGGAGGGCAGAGGATTTAAGAAAATTGTATAATTTAGGGTGTTGTGGGTTGGGATTAATAGTGGTGTGACAGGTACTGTAAAATAAGACGAGGAGGATGGGGAGGGCTGTAAAGGGTAGGGCCAATGTAGTGAAAGGGGTGGAATATATTTAGGGTAGGGCCAATAGAATACACGATTTGTTATGAGAATAAAGAGGAGGATTTTAAAGGGCAACATGGAAATTGTATAGGGGAAGTAATAAGGGTAGGGCAACAATAAAATGTGTGGGAATGTAACGAGAGAACGGTAATAATGTTGGACAGTAATGGGGCATCAAAAATGGGAATGAGGGGGACCAGTATATTGTGATATGATGTAGGAAAGTGGTCTCCTAAATGGAACTACTAGATCCCTACTGAACAACGCAGAGGGCCATAGTATTAGGAGCGTAGTGTAATGATGAATGTGATAGTAGGGGTACTGTTAAATAAGTCCACCCCAAGGATTCAAATACACACCCAAAAAAGAATGTTACTGAATACCAGGATAACACTCGGGGGAATGGTTAGGTATTTATTTAAAAGATGAGAGAAATCCCAAACTTGAGGTGGATCTTCTTTTTTTCGGGCCGTGACGTATATATTGTTCATGTTAAAATGATGGTGTGAGGGCGGGGATGCGGCAGTTATGTAAAGTGTGGAGAGGGAAAGTCAGATTAGGGTTAGGGGAGGGTTAGGGGTTAGGGCTGGAGTGCGATTGTAGTGGAGATTAAGGGTCATTAGAGAGTTGAAATTCAACGACTATGGTTTTAGAGGTATTTATTCTCATGGTGAGTAGGTTGGGTAGAAGAATTAGTGTAAGGAGTGTGGATGCTGTTGATGGTGGTGGGGAAGGAATGGTTTGGGTAGGGTAGGGGAGAGATATTAGGAAAGAATAGAGAGAACTCGATCTATAAATGTTGAGGGCTGTGGAGAGGGCGCAGCTGTTAATGTGTTGAAGGGGTGGATGGGAATTATTAAGAAGTTGAGTGAAGTTGGTGAAGGCTGGATGGATGCGTAGGGGAAGTGCATTTCTAAGATAGTGCAAGGTTTGGGTGCGTATTGATCCAGTCAGATGGAATGTAGGGTCAGTATTTTGGAGTGGGAGAATTGAAGTGCGGGGAGGAGAAAATAAGCAGGGTTTCTATAGCATTTGCTAAAAGGATAGTCTGGAAATATGTGGGAAATACAGGGTCAAAATTAGATTGGCAGTAATCAATTTCGGTATGCGGAAAGGGAGTGATGAGTTGGAAGGAGGGATAGGGTTAGATATATGGGGTGAACAAAATTGGGACGGGTTGAAAGAGATGGGATGGGAAAAAATCAAAATTGAAGAACAAGACGAGTGGAAATATAGGGAGATGAATGAGTGTGAAATGTGGAGGGATATAAAGAGATAAGGGAGCAAAAATTGAGATGGTCTTAGGTGCTTCACCAAAATGAAAAGCTGCCAAGAGGACCTAAGAAGTATATACAACAAAAAGTAAAAGGAATACCTTCCTACGAGTTTATCACATGCAAGTGAAGAGGAAGACTACATAGGAGGTATACGAATTTAGAGCAGACGAGTGTCAGCCAAAATAGGAAAGATGTGAAGGATGCACTCATCAGGTTTCCCGGACCGGTTTCGCTCTCCACGAGCTCATCAGCGGGAAGGTACAAACAACAGAACTGAGCATGAAGCTCCTCAGGTTGTGGCAGTGGTCATGAAGGTTGTAGAGGGAAGGGAATAGGGAGAGTGTGTGCAAAATAACAAAATTGGACTTACCTGTAAAACAGGATACAGATGGTGATATGCAATGGAATGATAACGACAAAAAGGGAGTGTTAACGCAAAGCAAATGCAATTAAACAAATATATAAAAAATGAGTGGAGGAAATAAATAAACAAACAAACAAACAAAACAAGTAGAAAGGAAGCGAGCCGAAAATAGAAATAAAAATAATGGTGAAATTTATATTTGTGGACGGGAGTAGGGACCAAGTGGTAGATTAGGTATTGAATTGGCTAGGCTGGAATAATTGGAGTAAATAAATAATAAACACCATGGCAGCTTACTGGCAGAGATCAAGTTATGGTATTTCGCCGAAAAGTGAACTGAGATTAGAAAATTATTTTATTGTGCATTTTGGGTGGTAAATTGGTTAGAAAAGGATACAGGCATTTTGGAAATAGGTGGGAGATCGCAGAAAATATGGTCGGTAGGGAAGGATAATGGAAAATTTTGAATAAAAAACTGGAGACTCGTAACTATGGCCAAAATGCATGAAACAGTATGAAAATTGGTTGAAATATATTAAGAAGGGGAGTCGGGAGGAGGGCAAAATAAGGGAAAAATAAAGGTAAAGAACTCACCAAGTTTAAATGTTGGTAGGAACTGGGGACTTTGTGGAATTGGGAGCGTATCAAAATGTGATGTTTACAGGTCAAGTAGCAGGCAGCAAAGAGTGAAGGTGGGGTTACCGAGTCAAAGTGGGCAGGGGCAATGACGTAATTTGAAAGACATGATCAGGGGCTATAACAGGCAGATGATATAATTAAGGGAAGGGTGAGTAAGGGTTATGGGAGGGCACAGGAGTTAAAGAAATGATATAATTTAGGGGTGTTAAGGGGTGGAATTGATAGTGTTGTGAGAGGAAGTGTAAAATAAAAAGAGGAGAATGGGGAGGGCTGCACAGGTTCAGGCCAATGTAGTGAAAGGGGGAACAGATTTGAGAGGCCTCTTTTGTGGGGAGGGAGGGTCAGGGTACTTTAAAAGTTGTAATTGAGGGAAATTATAATGCACATAGGTACATAGATGATAGGGTAAATATGGTTTGGAAGGAAGGAGGGAGATTGTGTAGGGATGTTATTGATGACAGGGGTCATTAGAGGGCAAAAGGTATAATTAAGGGATGGGTGAGAGATAGTTACGGGAGGGCAGAGAATTTAAGAAAGTGGTTTAATTTGGGGTGTAGAGGGTTGATATTCATAGTGTTGTAACAGGAATTGTAAAATAAGACGAGGGGTGGAAGGGGGTTGTAAAGGGTTGGGCCAATGTATTGAGAGGGGGAAATATATTTAGTGTAGGACCAAAAGATTTCATATGCAGGATATGAGAGTTGGTCTAATGATTGATGTGGGAGGAGTCTTTTGGGGAGGGAGGGTCAGGGTAGTTCCAAAGTTGTAATTGGGGTATATTAATATGCACATTAGTACATGGATGGTAGAGTAAATATGGTTTGGAAGGAAGCTTGGAGAATGTGTAGGGTTGTTATTGATGACAGGGGTCATTAGAGGGCAAATGGTATAATTAAGGGATGGGCGAGAGATAGTTATGGGAGGGCAGAGGGTTTAAGAAAATGGTATAATTTAGGGTGTTGTGGGTGGGGATTAATAGTGGTGTGGCAGGAACTGTAAAATAAGACGAGGAGGATGGGGAGGGCTGTAAAGGGTAGGGCCAATGTAGTGAAAGGGGTGGAATATATTTAGGGTAGGGCCAATAGAATACACGATTTGTTATGAGAATAAAGAGGAGGATTTTAAAGGGCAACATGGAAATTGTATAGGGGAAGTAATAAGGGTAGGGCAACAATAAAATGTGTGGGAATGTAACGAGAGAACGGTAATAATGTTGGACAGTAATGGGGCATCAAAAATGGGAATGAGGGGGACCAGTATATTGTGATATGATGTAGGAAAGTGGTCTCCTAAATGGAACTACTAGATCCCTACTGAACAACGCAGAGGGCCATAGTATTAGGAGCGTAGTGTAATGATGAATGTGATAGTAGGGGTACTGTTAAATAAGTCCACCCCAAGGATTCAAATACACACCCAAAAAAGAATGTTACTGAATACCAGGATAACACTCGGGGGGAATGGTTAGGTATTTATTTAAAAGATGAGAGAAATCCCAAACTTGAGGTGGATCTTCTTTTTTTCGGGCCGTGACGTATATATTGTTCATGTTAAAATGATGGTGTGAGGGCGGGGATGCGGCAGTTATGTAAAGTGTGGAGAGGGAAAGTCAGATTAGGGTTAGGGGAGGGTTAGGGGTTAGGGCTGGAGTGCGATTGTAGTGGAGATTAAGGGTCATTAGAGAGTTGAAATTCAACGACTATGGTTTTAGAGGTATTTATTGTCATGGTGAGTAGGTTGGGTAGAAGAATTAGTGTAAGGAGTGTGGATGCTGTTGATGGTGGTGGGGAAGGAATGGTTTGGGTAGGGTAGGGGAGAGATATTAGGAAAGAATAGAGAGAACTCGATCTATAAATGTTGAGGGCTGTGGAGAGGGCGCAGCTGTTAATGTGTTGAAGGGGTGGATGGGAATTATTAAGAAGTTGAGTGAAGTTGGTGAAGGCTGGATGGATGCGTAGGGGAAGTGCATTTCTAAGATAGTGCAAGGTTTGGGTGCATATTGATCCAGTCAGATGGAATGTAGGGTCAGTATTTTGGAGTGGGAGAATTGAAGTGCGGGGAGGAGAAAATAAGCAGGGTTTCTATAGCATTTGCTAAAAGGATAGTCTGGAAATATGTGGGAAATACAGGGTCAAAATTAGATTGGCAGTAATCAATTTCGGTATGCGGAAAGGGAGTGATGAGTTGGAAGGAGGGATAGGGTTAGATATATGGGGTGAACAAAATTGGGACGGGTTGAAAGAGATGGGATGGGAAAAAATCAAAATTGAAGAACAAGACGAGTGGAAATATAGGGAGATGAATGAGTGTGAAATGTGGAGGGATATAAAGAGATAAGGGAGCAAAAATTGAGATGGTCTTAGGTGCTTCACCAAAATGAAAAGCCGCCAAGAGGACCTAAGAAGTATATACAACAAAAAGTAAAAGGAATACCTTCCTACGAGTTTATCACATGCAAGTGAAGAGGAAGACTACATAGGAGGTATACGAATTTAGAGCAGACGAGTGTCAGCCAAAATAGGAAAGATGTGAAGGATGCACTCATCAGGTTTCCCGGACCGGTTTCGCTCTCCACGAGCTCATCAGCGGGAAGGTACAAACAACAGAACTGAGCATGAAGCTCCTCAGGTTGTGGCAGTGGTCATGAAGGTTGTAGAGGGAAGGGAATAGGGAGAGTGTGTGCAAAATAACAAAATTGGACTTACCTGTAAAACAGGATACAGATGGTGATATGCAATGGAATGATAACGACAAAAAGGGAGTGTTAACGCAAAGCAAATGCAATTAAACAAATATATAAAAAATGAGTGGAGGAAATAAATAAACAAACAAACAAACAAAACAAGTAGAAAGGAAGCGAGCCGAAAATAGAAATAAAAATAATGGTGAAATTTATATTTGTGGACGGGAGTAGGGACCAAGTGGTAGATTAGGTATTGAATTGGCTAGGCTGGAATAATTGGAGTAAATAAATAATAAACACCATGGCAGCTTACTGGCAGAGATCAAGTTATGGTATTTCGCCGAAAAGTGAACTGAGATTAGAAAATTATTTTATTGTGCATTTTGGGTGGTAAATTGGTTAGAAAAGGATACAGGCATTTTGGAAATAGGTGGGAGATCGCAGAAAATATGGTCGGTAGGGAAGGATAATGGAAAATTTTGAATAAAAAACTGGAGACTCGTAACTATGGCCAAAATGCATGAAACAGTATGAAAATTGGTTGAAATATATTAAGAAGGGGAGTCGGGAGGAGAGCAAAATAAGGGAAAAATAAAGGTAAAGAACTCACCAAGTTTAAATGTTGGTAGGAACTGGGGACTTTGTGGAATTGGGAGCGTATCAAAATGTGATGTTTACAGGTCAAGTAGCAGGCAGCAAAGAGTGAAGGTGGGGTTACCGAGTCAAAGTGGGCAGGGGCAATGACGTAATTTGAAAGACATGATCAGGGGCTATAACAGGCAGATGATATAATTAAGGGAAGGGTGAGTAAGGGTTATGGGAGGGCAGAGGAGTTAAAGAAATGATATAATTTAGGGGTGTTAAGGGGTGGAATTGATAGTGTTGTGAGAGGAAGTGTAAAATAAAAAGAGGAGAATGGGGAGGGCTGCACAGGTTCAGGCCAATGTAGTGAAAGGGGGAACAGATTTGAGAGGCCTCTTTTGTGGGGAGGGAGGGTCAGGGTACTTTAAAAGTTGTAATTGAGGGAAATTATAATGCACATAGGTACATAGATGATAGGGTAAATATGGTTTGGAAGGAAGGAGGGAGATTGTGTAGGGATGTTATTGATGACAGGGGTCATTAGAGGGCAAATGGTATAATTAAGGGATGGGTGAGAGATAGTTACGGGAGGGCAGATAATTTAAGAAAGTGGTTTAATTTGGGGTGTAGAGGGTTGATATTCATAGTGTTGTAACAGGAATTGTAAAATAAGACGAGGGGTGGAAGGGGGTTGTAAAGGGTTGGGCCAATGTATTGAGAGGGGGAAATATATTTAGTGTAGGACCAAAAGATTTCATATGCAGGATATGAGAGTTGGTCTAATGATTGATGTGGGAGGAGTCTTTTGGGGAGGGAGGGTCAGGGTAGTTCCAAAGTTGTAATTGGGGTATATTAATATGCACATTAGTACATGGATGGTAGAGTAAATATGGTTTGGAAGGAAGCTTGGAGAATGTGTAGGGTTGTTATTGATGACAGGGGTCATTAGAGGGCAAATGGTATAATTAAGGGATGGGCGAGAGATAGTTATGGGAGGGCAGAGGGTTTAAGAAAATGGTATAATTTAGGGTGTTGTGGGTGGGGATTAATAGTGGTGTGGCAGGAACTGTAAAATAAGACGAGGAGGATGGGGAGGGCTGTAAAGGGTTGGGCCAATGTATTGAAAGGGGGCAGACTTAGGGTAGGGCCAACAGATTCCATATGCAGGATATGGGGTGGTTTAATGATTGATATGGAAGGACTCTTTTGTGGGGAGGGAGGGTCAGGGTAGTTCCAAAGTTGTAATTGGGGTATATTATTATGCACATTAGTACATAGATGATAGAGAAAATATGGTTTGGAAGGAAGGTGGGAGAATGTGTAGGGTTGTTATTGATGACAGGGGTCATTAGAGGGCAAATGATATAATTAGGGGATGGGTGAGAGATAGTAATGGGAGGGCAGAGGATTTAAGAAAATTGTATAATTTAGGGTGTTGTGGGTTGGGATTAATAGTGGTGTGACAGGTACTGTAAAATAAGACGAGGAGGATGGGGAGGGCTGTAAAGGGTAGGGCCAATGTAGTGAAAGGGGTGGAATATATTTAGGGTAGGGCCAATAGAATACACGATTTGTTATGAGAATAAAGAGGAGGATTTTAAAGGGCAACATGGAAATTGTATAGGGGAAGTAATAAGGGTAGGGCAACAATAAAATGTGTGGGAATGTAACGAGAGAACGGTAATAATGTTGGACAGTAATGGGGCATCAAAAATGGGAATGAGGGGGACCAGTATATTGTGATATGATGTAGGAAAGTGGTCTCCTAAATGGAACTACTAGATCCCTACTGAACAACGCAGAGGGCCATAGTATTAGGAGCGTAGTGTAATGATGAATGTGATAGTAGGGGTACTGTTAAATAAGTCCACCCCAAGGATTCAAATACACACCCAAAAAAGAATGTTACTGAATACCAGGATAACACTCGGGGGAATGGTTAGGTATTTATTTAAAAGATGAGAGAAATCCCAAACTTGAGGTGGATCTTCTTTTTTTCGGGCCGTGACGTATATATTGTTCATGTTAAAATGATGGTGTGAGGGCGGGGATGCGGCAGTTATGTAAAGTGTGGAGAGGGAAAGTCAGATTAGGGTTAGGGGAGGGTTAGGGGTTAGGGCTGGAGTGCGATTGTAGTGGAGATTAAGGGTCATTAGAGAGTTGAAATTCAACGACTATGGTTTTAGAGGTATTTATTCTCATGGTGAGTAGGTTGGGTAGAAGAATTAGTGTAAGGAGTGTGGATGCTGTTGATGGTGGTGGGGAAGGAATGGTTTGGGTAGGGTAGGGGAGAGATATTAGGAAAGAATCGAGAGAACTCGATCTATAAATGTTGAGGGCTGTGGAGAGGGCGCAGCTGGTAATGTGTTGAAGGGGTGGATGGGAATTATTAAGAAGTTGAGTGAAGTTGGTGAAGGCTGGATGGATGCGTAGGGGAAGTGCATTTCTAAGATAGTGCAAGGTTTGGGTGCGTATTGATCCAGTCAGATGGAATGTAGGGTCAGTATTTTGGAGTGGGAGAATTGAAGTGCGGGGAGGAGAAAATAAGCAGGGTTTCTATAGCATTTGCTAAAAGGATAGTCTGGAAATATGTGGGAAATACAGGGTCAAAATTAGATTGGCAGTAATCAATTTCGGTATGCGGAAAGGGAGTGATGAGTTGGAAGGAGGGATAGGGTTAGATATATGGGGTGAACAAAATTGGGACGGGTTGAAAGAGATGGGATGGGAAAAAATCAAAATTGATGAACAAGACGAGTGGAAATATAGGGAGATGAATGAGTGTGAAATGTGGAGGGATATAAAGAGATAAGGGAGCAAAAATTGAGATGGTCTTAGGTGCTTCACCAAAATGAAAAGCTGCCAAGAGGACCTAAGAAGTATATACAACAAAAAGTAAAAGGAATACCTTCCTACGAGTTTATCACATGCAAGTGAAGAGGAAGACTACATAGGAGGTATACGAATTTAGAGCAGACGAGTGTCAGCCAAAATAGGAAAGATGTGAAGGATGCACTCATCAGGTTTCCCGGACCGGTTTCGCTCTCCACGAGCTCATCAGCGGGAAGGTACAAACAACAGAACTGAGCATGAAGCTCCTCAGGTTGTGGCAGTGGTCATGAAGGTTGTAGAGGGAAGGGAATAGGGAGAGTGTGTGCAAAATAACAAAATTGGACTTACCTGTAAAACAGGATACAGATGGTGATATGCAATGGAATGATAACGACAAAAAGGGAGTGTTAACGCAAAGCAAATGCAATTAAACAAATATATAAAAAATGAGTGGAGGAAATAAATAAACAAACAAACAAACAAAACAAGTAGAAAGGAAGCGAGCCGAAAATAGAAATAAAAATAATGGTGAAATTTATATTTGTGGACGGGAGTAGGGACCAAGTGGTAGATTAGGTATTGAATTGGCTAGGCTGGAATAATTGGAGTAAATAAATAATAAACACCATGGCAGCTTACTGGCAGAGATCAAGTTATGGTATTTCGCCGAAAAGTGAACTGAGATTAGAAAATTATTTTATTGTGCATTTTGGGTGGTAAATTGGTTAGAAAAGGATACAGGCATTTTGGAAATAGGTGGGAGATCGCAGAAAATATGGTCGGTAGGGAAGGATAATGGAAAATTTTGAATAAAAAACTGGAGACTCGTAACTATGGCCAAAACCCTGCTTATTTTCTCCTCCCCGCACTTCAATTCTCCCACTCCAAAATACTGACCCTACATTCCATCTGACTGGATCAATACGCACCCAAACCTTGCACTATCTTAGAAATGCACTTCCCCTACGCATCCATCCAGCCTTCACCAACTTCACTCAACTTCTTAATAATTCCCATCCACCCCTTCAACACATTAACAGCTGCGCCCTCTCCACAGCCCTCAACATTTATAGATCGAGTTCTCTCTATTCTTTCCTAATATCTCTCCCCTACCCTACCCAAACCATTCCTTCCCCACCACCATCAACAGCATCCACACTCCTTACACTAATTCTTCTACCCAACCTACTCACCATGAGAATAAATACCTCTAAAACCATAGTCGTTGAATTTCAACTCTCTAATGACCCTTAATCTCCACTACAATCGCACTCCAGCCCTAACCCCTAACCCTCCCCTAACCCTAATCTGACTTTCCCTCTCCACACTTTACATAACTGCCGCATCCCCGCCCTCACACCATCATTTTAACATGAACAATATATACGTCACGGCCCGAAAAAAAGAAGATCCACCTCAAGTTTGGGATTTCTCTCATCTTTTAAATAAATACCTAACCATTCCCCCGAGTGTTATCCTGGTATTCAGTAACATTCTTTTTTGGGTGTGTATTTGAATCCTTGGGGTGGACTTATTTAACAGTACCCCTACTATCACATTCATCATTACACTACGCTCCTAATACTATGGCCCTCTGCGTTGTTCAGTAGGGATCTAGTAGTTCCATTTAGGAGACCACTTTCCTACATCATATCACAATATACTGGTCCCCCTCATTCCCATTTTTGATGCCCCATTACTGTCCAACATTATTACCGTTCTCTCGTTACATTCCCACACATTTTATTGTTGCCCTACCCTTATTACTTCCCCTATACAATTTCCATGTTGCCCTTTAAAATCCTCCTCTTTATTCTCATAACAAATCGTGTATTCTATTGGCCCTACCCTAAATATATTCCACCCCTTTCACTACATTGGCCCTACCCTTTACAGCCCTCCCCATCCTCCTCGTCTTATTTTACAGTACCTGTCACACCACTATTAATCCCAACCCACAACACCCTAAATTATACAATTTTCTTAAATCCTCTGCCCTCCCATTACTATCTCTCACCCATCCCCTAATTATATCATTTGCCCTCTAATGACCCCTGTCATCAATAACAACCCTACACATTCTCCCACCTTCCTTCCAAACCATATTTTCTCTATCATCTATGTACTAATGTGCATAATAATATACCCCAATTACAACTTTGGAACTACCCTGACCCTCCCTCCCCACAAAAGAGTCCTTCCATATCAATCATTAAACCACCCCATATCCTGCATATGGAATCTGTTGGCCCTACCCTAAGTCTGCCCCCTTTCAATACATTGGCCCAACCCTTTACAGCCCTCCCCATCCTCCTCGTCTTATTTTACAGTTCCTGCCACACCACTATTAATCCCCACCCACAACACCCTAAATTATACCATTTTCTTAAACCCTCTGCCCTCCCATAACTATCTCTCGCCCATCCCTTAATTATACCATTTGCCCTCTAATGACCCCTGTCATCAATAACAACCCTACACATTCTCCAAGCTTCCTTCCAAACCATATTTACTCTACCATCCATGTACTAATGTGCATATTAATATACCCCAATTACAACTTTGGAACTACCCTGACCCTCCCTCCCCAAAAGACTCCTCCCACATCAATCATTAGACCAACTCTCATATCCTGCATATGAAATCTTTTGGTCCTACACTAAATATATTTCCCCCTCTCAATACATTGGCCCAACCCTTTACAACCCCCTTCCACCCCTCGTCTTATTTTACAATTCCTGTTACAACACTATGAATATCAACCCTCTACACCCCAAATTAAACCACTTTCTTAAATTATCTGCCCTCCCGTAACTATCTCTCACCCATCCCTTAATTATACCATTTGCCCTCTAATGACCCCTGTCATCAATAACATCCCTACACAATCTCCCTCCTTCCTTCCAAACCATATTTACCCTATCATCTATGTACCTATGTGCATTATAATTTCCCTCAATTACAACTTTTAAAGTACCCTGACCCTCCCTCCCCACAAAAGAGGCCTCTCAAATCTGTTCCCCCTTTCACTACATTGGCCTGAACCTGTGCAGCCCTCCCCATTCTCCTCTTTTTATTTTACACTTCCTCTCACAACACTATCAATTCCACCCCTTAACACCCCTAAATTATATCATTTCTTTAACTCCTCTGCCCTCCCATAACCCTTACTCACCCTTCCCTTAATTATATCATCTGCCTGTTATAGCCCCTGATCATGTCTTTCAAATTACGTCATTGCCCCTGCCCACTTTGACTCGGTAACCCCACCTTCACTCTTTGCTGCCTGCTACTTGACCTGTAAACATCACATTTTGATACGCTCCCAATTCCACAAAGTCCCCAGTTCCTACCAACATTTAAACTTGGTGAGTTCTTTACCTTTATTTTTCCCTTATTTTGCTCTCCTCCCGACTCCCCTTCTTAATATATTTCAACCAATTTTCATACTGTTTCATGCATTTTGGCCATAGTTACGAGTCTCCAGTTTTTTATTCAAAATTTTCCATTATCCTTCCCTACCGACCATATTTTCTGCGATCTCCCACCTATTTCCAAAATGCCTGTATCCTTTTCTAACCAATTTACCACCCAAAATGCACAATAAAATAATTTTCTAATCTCAGTTCACTTTTCGGCGAAATACCATAACTTGATCTCTGCCAGTAAGCTGCCATGGTGTTTATTATTTATTTACTCCAATTATTCCAGCCTAGCCAATTCAATACCTAATCTACCACTTGGTCCCTACTCCCGTCCACAAATATAAATTTCACCATTATTTTTATTTCTATTTTCGGCTCGCTTCCTTTCTACTTGTTTTGTTTGTTTGTTTGTTTGTTTATTTATTTCCTCCACTCATTTTTTTATATATTTGTTTAATTGCATTTGCTTTGCGTTAACACTCCCTTTTTGTCGTTATCATTCCATTGCATATCACCATCTGTATCCTGTTTTACAGGTAAGTCCAATTTTGTTATTTTGCACACACTCTCCCTATTCCCTTCCCTCTACAACCTTCATGACCACTGCCACAACCTGAGGAGCTTCATGCTCAGTTCTGTTGTTTGTACCTTCCCGCTGATGAGCTCGTGGAGAGCGAAACCGGTCCGGGAAACCTGATGAGTGCATCCTTCACATCTTTCCTATTTTGGCTGACACTCGTCTGCTCTAAATTCGTATACCTCCTATGTAGTCTTCCTCTTCACTTGCATGTGATAAACTCGTAGGAAGGTATTCCTTTTACTTTTTGTTGTATATACTTCTTAGGTCCTCTTGGCGGCTTTTCATTTTGGTGAAGCACCTAAGACCATCTCAATTTTTGCTCCCTTATCTCTTTATATCCCTCCACATTTCACACTCATTCATCTCCCTATATTTCCACTCGTCTTGTTCTTCAATTTTGATTTTTTCCCATCCCATCTCTTTCAACCCGTCCCAATTTTGTTCACCCCATATATCTAACCCTATCCCTCCTTCCAACTCATCACTCCCTTTCCGCATACCGAAATTGATTACTGCCAATCTAATTTTGACCCTGTATTTCCCACATATTTCCAGACTATCCTTTTAGCAAATGCTATAGAAACCCTGCTTATTTTCTCCTCCCCGCACTTCAATTCTCCCACTCCAAAATACTGACCCTACATTCCATCTGACTGGATCAATACGCACCCAAACCTTGCACTATCTTAGAAATGCACTTCCCCTACGCATCCATCCAGCCTTCGCCAACTTCACTCAACTTCTTAATAATTCCCATCCACCCCTTCAACACATTAACAGCTGCGCCCTCTCCACAGCCCTCAACATTTATAGATCGAGTTCTCTCTATTCTTTCCTAATATCTCTCCCCTACCCTACCCAAACCATTCCTTCCCCACCACCATCAACAGCATCCACACTCCTTACACTAATTCTTCTACCCAACCTACTCACCATGACAATAAATACCTCTAAAACCATAGTCGTTGAATTTCAACTCTCTAATGACCCTTAATCTCCACTACAATCGCACTCCAGCCCTAACCCCTAACCCTCCCCTAACCCTAATCTGACTTTCCCTCTCCACACTTTACATAACTGCCGCATCCCCGCCCTCACACCATCATTTTAACATGAACAATATATACGTCACGGCCCGAAAAAAAGAAGATCCACCTCAAGTTTGGGATTTCTCTCATCTTTTAAATAAATACCTAACCATTCCCCCGAGTGTTATCCTGGTATTCAGTAACATTCTTTTTTGGGTGTGTATTTGAATCCTTGGGGTGGACTTATTTAACAGTACCCCTACTATCACATTCATCATTACACTACGCTCCTAATACTATGGCCCTCTGCGTTGTTCAGTAGGGATCTAGTAGTTCCATTTAGGAGACCACTTTCCTACATCATATCACAATATACTGGTCCCCCTCATTCCCATTTTTGATGCCCCATTACTGTCCAACATTATTACCGTTCTCTCGTTACATTCCCACACATTTTATTGTTGCCCTACCCTTATTACTTCCCCTATACAATTTCCATGTTGCCCTTTAAAATCCTCCTCTTTATTCTCATAACAAATCGTGTATTCTATTGGCCCTACCCTAAATATATTCCACCCCTTTCACTACATTGGCCCTACCCTTTACAGCCCTCCCCATCCTCCTCGTCTTATTTTACAGTTCCTGCCACACCACTATTAATCCCCACCCACAACACCCTAAATTATACCATTTTCTTAAACCCTCTGCCCTCCCATAACTATCTCTCGCCCATCCCTTAATTATACCATTTGCCCTCTAATGACCCCTGTCATCAATAACAACCCTACACATTCTCCAAGCTTCCTTCCAAACCATATTTACTCTACCATCCATGTACTAATGTGCATATTAATATACCCCAATTACAACTTTGGAACTACCCTGACCCTCCCTCCCCAAAAGACTCCTCCCACATCAATCATTAGACCAACTCTCATATCCTGCATATGAAATCTTTTGGTCCTACACTAAATATATTTCCCCCTCTCAATACATTGGCCCAACCCTTTACAACCCCCTTCCACCCCTCGTCTTATTTTACAATTCCTGTTACAACACTATGAATATCAACCCTCTACACCCCAAATTAAACCACTTTCTTAAATTCTCTGCCCTCCCGTAACTATCTCTCACCCATCCCTTAATTATACCTTTTGCCCTCTAATGACCCCTGTCATCAATAACATCCCTACACAATCTCCCTCCTTCCTTCCAAACCATATTTACCCTATCATCTATGTACCTATGTGCATTATAATTTCCCTCAATTACAACTTTTAAAGTACCCTGACCCTCCCTCCCCACAAAAGAGGCCTCTCAAATCTGTTCCCCCTTTCACTACATTGGCCTGAACCTGTGCAGCCCTCCCCATTCTCCTCTTTTTATTTTACACTTCCTCTCACAACACTATCAATTCCACCCCTTAACACCCCTAAATTATATCATTTCTTTAACTCCTGTGCCCTCCCATAACCCTTACTCACCCTTCCCTTAATTATATCATCTGCCTGTTATAGCCCCTGATCATGTCTTTCAAATTACGTCATTGCCCCTGCCCACTTTGACTCGGTAACCCCACCTTCACTCTTTGCTGCCTGCTACTTGACCTGTAAACATCACATTTTGATACGCTCCCAATTCCACAAAGTCCCCAGTTCCTACCAACATTTAAACTTGGTGAGTTCTTTACCTTTATTTTTCCCTTATTTTGCCCTCCTCCCGACTCCCCTTCTTAATATATTTCAACCAATTTTCATACTGTTTCATGCATTTTGGCCATAGTTACGAGTCTCCAGTTTTTTATTCAAAATTTTCCATTATCCTTCCCTACCGACCATATTTTCTGCGATCTCCCACCTATTTCCAAAATGCCTGTATCCTTTTCTAACCAATTTACCACCCAAAATGCACAATAAAATAATTTTCTAATCTCAGTTCACTTTTCGGCGAAATACCATAACTTGATCTCTGCCAGTAAGCCGCCATGGTGTTTATTATTTATTTACTCCAATTATTCCAGCCTAGCCAATTCAATACCTAATCTACCACTTGGTCCCTACTCCCGTCCACAAATATAAATTTCACCATTATTTTTATTTCTATTTTCGGCTCGCTTCCTTTCTACTTGTTTTGTTTGTTTGTTTGTTTATTTATTTCCTCCACTCATTTTTTATATATTTGTTTAATTGCATTTGCTTTGCGTTAACACTCCCTTTTTGTCGTTATCATTCCATTGCATATCACCATCTGTATCCTGTTTTACAGGTAAGTCCAATTTTGTTATTTTGCACACACTCTCCCTATTCCCTTCCCTCTACAACCTTCATGACCACTGCCACAACCTGAGGAGCTTCATGCTCAGTTCTGTTGTTTGTACCTTCCCGCTGATGGGCTCGTGGAGAGCGAAACCGGTCCGGGAAACCTGATGAGTGCATCCTTCACATCTTTCCTATTTTGGCTGACACTCGTCTGCTCTAAATTCGTATACCTCCTATGTAGTCTTCCTCTTCACTTGCATGTGATAAACTCGTAGGAAGGTATTCCTTTTACTTTTTGTTGTATATACTTCTTAGGTCCTCTTGGCAGCTTTTCATTTTGGTGAAGCACCTAAGACCATCTCAATTTTTGCTCCCTTATCTCTTTATATCCCTCCACATTTCACACTCATTCATCTCCCTATATTTCCACTCGTCTTGTTCTTCAATTTTGATTTTTTCCCATCCCATCTCTTTCAACCCGTCCCAATTTTGTTCACCCCATATATCTAACCCTATCCCTCCTTCCAACTCATCACTCCCTTTCCGCATACCGAAATTGATTACTGCCAATCTAATTTTGACCCTGTATTTCCCACATATTTCCAGACTATCCTTTTAGCAAATGCTATAGAAACCCTGCTTATTTTCTCCTCCCCGCACTTCAATTCTCCCACTCCAAAATACTGACCCTACATTCCATCTGACTGGATCAATACGCACCCAAACCTTGCACTATCTTAGAAATGCACTTCCCCTACGCATCCATCCAGCCTTCACCAACTTCACTCAACTTCTTAATAATTCCCATCCACCCCTTCAACACATTAACAGCTGCGCCCTCTCCACAGCCCTCAACATTTATAGATCGAGTTCTCTCTATTCTTTCCTAATATCTCTCCCCTACCCTACCCAAACCATTCCTTCCCCACCACCATCAACAGCATCCACACTCCTTACACTAATTCTTCTACCCAACCTACTCACCATGAGAATAAATACCTCTAAAACCATAGTCGTTGAATTTCAACTCTCTAATGACCCTTAATCTCCACTACAATCGCACTCCAGCCCTAACCCCTAACCCTCCCCTAACCCTAATCTGACTTTCCCTCTCCACACTTTACATAACTGCCGCATCCCCGCCCTCACACCATCATTTTAACATGAACAATATATACGTCACGGCCCGAAAAAAAGAAGATCCACCTCAAGTTTGGGATTTCTCTCATCTTTTAAATAAATACCTAACCATTCCCCCGAGTGTTATCCTGGTATTCAGTAACATTCTTTTTTGGGTGTGTATTTGAATCCTTGGGGTGGACTTATTTAACAGTACCCCTACTATCACATTCATCATTACACTACGCTCCTAATACTATGGCCCTCTGCGTTGTTCAGTAGGGATCTAGTAGTTCCATTTAGGAGACCACTTTCCTACATCATATCACAATATACTGGTCCCCCTCATTCCCATTTTTGATGCCCCATTACTGTCCAACATTATTACCGTTCTCTCGTTACATTCCCACACATTTTATTGTTGCCCTACCCTTATTACTTCCCCTATACAATTTCCATGTTGCCCTTTAAAATCCTCCTCTTTATTCTCATAACAAATCGTGTATTCTATTGGCCCTACCCTAAATATATTCCACCCCTTTCACTACATTGGCCCTACCCTTTACAGCCCTCCCCATCCTCCTCGTCTTATTTTACAGTACCTGTCACACCACTATTAATCCCAACCCACAACACCCTAAATTATACAATTTTCTTAAATCCTCTGCCCTCCCATTACTATCTCTCACCCATCCCCTAATTATATCATTTGCCCTATAATAACCCCTGTCTTCCATAACATCCCTACACATTCTCCCACCTTCCTTCCAAACCATATTTTCTCTATCATCTATGTACTAATGTGCATAATAATATACCCCAATTACAACTTTGGAACTACCCTGACCCTCCCTCCCCACAAAAGAGTCCTTCCATATCAATCATTAAACCACCCCATATCCTGCATATGGAATCTGTTGGCCCTACCCTAAGTCTGCCCCCTTTCAATACATTGGCCCAACCCTTTACAGCCCTCCCCATCCTCCTCGTCTTATTTTACAGTTCCTGCCACACCACTATTAATCCCCACCCACAACACCCTAAATTATACCATTTTCTTAAACCCTCTGCCCTCCCATAACTATCTCTCGCCCATCCCTTAATTATACCATTTGCCCTCTAATGACCCCTGTCATCAATAACAACCCTACACATTCTCCAAGCTTCCTTCCAAACCATATTTACTCTACCATCCATGTACTAATGTGCATATTAATATACCCCAATTACAACTTTGGAACTACCCTGACCCTCCCTCCCCAAAAGACTCCTCCCACATCAATCATTAGACCAACTCTCATATCCTGCATATGAAATCTTTTGGTCCTACACTAAATATATTTCCCCCTCTCAATACATTGGCCCAACCCTTTACAACCCCCTTCCACCCCTCGTCTTATTTTACAATTCCTGTTACAACACTATGAATATCAACCCTCTACACCCCAAATTAAACCACTTTCTTAAATTCTCTGCCCTCCCGTAACTATCTCTCACCCATCCCTTAATTATACCATTTGCCCTCTAATGACCCCTGTCATCAATAACATCCCTACACAATCTCCCTCCTTCCTTCCAAACCATTTTTACCCTATCATCTATGTACCTATGTGCATTATAATTTCCCTCAATTACAACTTTTAAAGTACCCTGACCCTCCCTCCCCACAAAAGAGGCCTCTCAAATCTGTTCCCCCTTTCACTACATTGGCCTGAACCTGTGCAGCCCTCCCCATTCTCCTCTTTTTATTTTACACTTCCTCTCACAACACTATCAATTCCACCCCTTAACACCCCTAAATTATATCATTTCTTTAACTCCTGTGCCCTCCCATAACCCTTACTCACCCTTCCCTTAATTATATCATCTGCCTGTTATAGCCCCTGATCATGTCTTTCAAATTACGTCATTGCCCCTGCCCACTTTGACTCGGTAACCCCACCTTCACTCTTTGCTGCCTGCTACTTGACCTGTAAACATCACATTTTGATACGCTCCCAATTCCACAAAGTCCCCAGTTCCTACCAACATTTAAACTTGGTGAGTTCTTTACCTTTATTTTTCCCTTATTTTGCCCTCCTCCCGACTCCCCTTCTTAATATATTTCAACCAATTTTCATACTGTTTCATGCATTTTGGCCATAGTTACGAGTCTCCAGTTTTTTATTCAAAATTTTCCATTATCCTTCCCTACCGACCATATTTTCTGCGATCTCCCACCTATTTCCAAAATGCCTGTATCCTTTTCTAACCAATTTACCACCCAAAATGCACAATAAAATAATTTTCTAATCTCAGTTCACTTTTCGGCGAAATACCATAACTTGATCTCTGCCAGTAAGCTGCCATGGTGTTTATTATTTATTTACTCCAATTATTCCAGCCTAGCCAATTCAATACCTAATCTACCACTTGGTCCCTACTCCCGTCCACAAATATAAATTTCACCATTATTTTTATTTCTATTTTCGGCTCGCTTCCTTTCTACTTGTTTTGTTTGTTTGTTTGTTTATTTATTTCCTCCACTCATTTTTTATATATTTGTTTAATTGCATTTGCTTTGCGTTAACACTCCCTTTTTGTCGTTATCATTCCATTGCATATCACCATCTGTATCCTGTTTTACAGGTAAGTCCAATTTTGTTATTTTGCACACACTCTCCCTATTCCCTTCCCTCTACAACCTTCATGACCACTGCCACAACCTGAGGAGCTTCATGCTCAGTTCTGTTGTACCTTCCCGCTGATGAGCTCGTGGAGAGCGAAACCGGTCCGGGAAACCTGATGAGTGCATCCTTCACATCTTTCCTATTTTGGCTGACACTCGTCTGCTCTAAATTCGTATACCTCCTATGTAGTCTTCCTCTTCACTTGCATGTGATAAACTCGTAGGAAGGTATTCCTTTTACTTTTTGTTGTATATACTTCTTAGGTCCTCTTGGCGGCTTTTCATTTTGGTGAAGCACCTAAGACCATCTCAATTTTTGCTCCCTTATCTCTTTATATCCCTCCACACTTCACACTCATTCATCTCCCTATATTTCCACTCGTCTTGTTCTTCAATTTTGATTTTTTCCCATCCCATCTCTTTCAACCCGTCCCAATTTTGTTCACCCCATATATCTAACCCTATCCCTCCTTCCAACTCATCACTCCCTTTCCGCATACCGAAATTGATTACTGCCAATCTAATTTTGACCCTGTATTTCCCACATATTTCCAGACTATCCTTTTAGCAAATGCTATAGAAACCCTGCTTATTTTCTCCTCCCCGCACTTCAATTCTCCCACTCCAAAATACCGACCCTACATTCCATCTGACTGGATCAATACGCACCCAAACCTTGCACTATCTTAGAAATGCACTTCCCCTACGCATCCATCCAGCCTTCACCAACTTCACTCAACTTCTTAATAATTCCCATCCACCCCTTCAACACATTAACAGCTGCGCCCTCTCCACAGCCCTCAACATTTATAGATCGAGTTCTCTCTATTCTTTCCTAATATCTCTCCCCTACCCTACCCAAACCATTCCTTCCCCACCACCATCAACAGCATCCACACTCCTTACACTAATTCTTCTACCCAACCTACTCACCATGAGAATAAATACCTCTAAAACCATAGTCGTTGAATTTCAACTCTCTAATGACCCTTAATCTCCACTACAATCGCACTCCAGCCCTAACCCCTAACCCTCCCCTAACCCTAATCTGACTTTCCCTCTCCACACTTTACATAACTGCCGCATCCCCGCCCTCACACCATCATTTTAACATGAACAATATATACGTCACGGCCCGAAAAAAAGAAGATCCACCTCAAGTTTGGGATTTCTCTCATCTTTTAAATAAATACCTAACCCTAACCCTAACCCTAACCCTAACCCTAACCCTAACCCTAACCCTAACCCTAACCCTTCGCTCATATTTATAATATAATCATGGTCCTTCGCTCATATTTATAACATAAGCATGGTCCTTCGCTCATATTTATAAAATAATCATAGTCTTTAGCTCATATGTATAATATAAACGTGGTCTTTCGCTCATATTTACAATATAAACGTGGTCCTTCGCTCATATTTACAATATAAACGTGGTCCTTCGCTCATATTTATAATATAAACGTGGTCCTACGCTCATATTTATAATATAAACATGGCCCTTCGCTCATAATTATAATATAAGCGTGGTCCGTCGCTCATATTTGACGAGTACTCATGGTCCTTCGCTGATATTTATAATATAAACGTGGTATTTCGCTCATATTTATAATATAAACGTGGTCCTTCACTGATATTTATAATATGAACGTGGTCCTTTGCTCATATTTATAATATAAACGTGGTCCTTCGCTCATACTTATAATATAAACGTGGTCCTTCGCTCATAATTATAACATAATCATGGTCCTTCGCTCATATTTATAATGTAATCATGGTCCTTTGCTCATATTTATAATATAATCATGGTCCTTGCTCATATTTATAATATAATCATGGTCCTTCGCTCATATTTACAATATAAGCATGGTCCTTCGCTCATATTTATAATATAATCATAGTCCTTCGCTCATATTTATAATATAAATGTGGTCCTTCGCTCACATTTATAATATAATCATGGTACTTCGCTCATATTTACAATATAAGCATGGTCCTTCGCTCATATTTATAATATAATCATGGTCCTTCGCTCATATTTATAATATAATCATGGTCCTTCGCTCATATTTATAATATAATCATGGCCCTTCGCTCATATTTATCACGTACTCATGGTTCTTCGCTCATATTTTTAATATAAACGTTGTCCTTCGCTCATTATTATAACATAAACGTGGTCCTACGCTCATATTTATAATATAAACGTGGTCCTTCGCTCATATTTGACACGTACTCATGGTCCTTCGCTCATATTTATAATATAAACGTGGCCCTTCATTCATATATATCACTTACTCATGGTCCTTCGCTCATATTTATAATATAATCGTGTTCCTTCGCTCTTATTTATAATATAAACGTGCCCTTCGCTCTTATTTATAATATAAGCGTGGTCATCATTCGCTCATATTTATAATATAAGCGTGGTCCTTCGCTCATATTTGACAGGTACTCATGGTCCTTCGCTGATATTTATAATATAATCATGGTCCTTCGCTGATATTTATAATATAATCATGGTCCTTCGCTCATATTTACAATATAATCATGGTCCTTCGCTCATATTTACAATATAATTATGGTCCTTCGCTCATATTTATAATATAATCATAGTCTTTCGCTCAAATTTATAATATAAATGTGGTCCTTCGCTTATATTTATAATATAATCATGGTCCTTCGCTCATATTTATAATATAAACGTGGCCCTTCGCTCATATTTATAATATAAACGTGGTCCTTCACTCATATTTATAATATAAACGTGGTCCTTCGCTCATATTTATAATATAATCATGGTCCTTCACTCATATTTACAATATAAGCATGGTCGTTCGCTCATATTTATAATATAATCATAGTCTTTCGCTCATATTTATAATATAAACGTGGTCCTTCGCTTATATTTATAATATAATCATGGTCGTTCGCTCATATTTATAATATAAGCATGGTCCTTCGCTCATATTAATAATATAATCATGGTCCTTCGCTCATATTTATAATATAATCATGGTCTTTCGCTCATATTTATAATATAATCATGGTCTTTCGCTCATATTTATAGTATAAATGTGGTCCTTCGCTTATATTTATAATATAATCATGGTCCTTCGCTCATATTTATAATACAATCATGGTCCTTCGCTCATATTTATAATATAAACGTGCTCCTTCGCTCATATTTATCATGTAATAATGTCCCTTCGCTCATATTTATAATTTAATCGTGGTCCTACGCTCATATTTATAATATAAACGTGGTCCTTCGCTCATATTTATAATATAATCGTGGTCCTACGCTCATATTTATAATATAAACGTGGTCCTTCGCTCATATTTATAATATAAACGTGGTCCATCGCTCATAATTATAATATAATCATGGTCTTTCGCTCATATTTATAATATAAACGTGGCCCTTCGCTCATATTTATAATTTAATCGTTGTCCTACGCTCATATTGATAATATAAACTTGGTCCTTCGCTCATATTTATCATGTAATAATGGTCCTTCGCTCATATTTATAATAGAAACGTGGTTCTTCGCTCATATTTATAATATAATCATGGTCCTTCGCTCATATTTATAATATAATCATGGTCCTTCGCTCATATTTATAATATAATCATGGTCCTTCGCTCATATTTATAATATAAGCATGGTCCTTCGCTCATATTTATAAAATAATCATAGTCTTTCGCTCATATGTATAATGTAAACGTGGTCTTTCGCTCATATTTACAATATAAACATGGTCCTTCGCTCATATTTATAATATAAACGTGGTCCTACGCTCATATTTATAATATAAACATGGCCCTTCGCTCATATTTATAATTTAATCGTTGTCCTACGCTCATATTTATAATATAAACTTGGTCCTTCGCTCATATTTATCATGTAATAATGGTCCTTCACTCATATTTATAATATAAACGTGGTTCTTCGCTCATATTTATAATCTAAACGTGGTCCTTCGCTCATATTTATAATATAATCGTGTTCCTTCGCTCTTATTTATAATCTAAACGTGCCCTTCGCTCAAATTTATAATATAAGCGTGGTCCTTCGCTCATATTTGACGGGTACTCATGGTCCTTCGCTGATATTTATAATATAAACGTGGTATTTCGCTCATATTTATAATATAAACGTGGTCCTTCACTGATATTTATAATATGAACGTGGTCCTTTACTCATATTTATAATATAAACGTGGTCCTTCGCTCATACTTATAATATAAACGTGGTCCTTCGCTCATAATTATAACATAATCATGGTCCTTCGCTCATATTTATAATGTAATCATAGTCCTTTGCTCATATTTATAATATAATCATGGTCCTTGCTCATATTTATAATATAATCATGGTCCTTCGCTCATATTTACAATATAAGCATGGTCCTTCGCTCATATTAACAATATAAGCATGGTCCTTCGCTCATATTTATAATATAATCATAGTCCTTCGCTCATATTTATAATATAAATGTGGTCCTTCGCTCACATTTATAATATAATCATGGTACTTCGCTCATATTTACAATATAAGCATGGTCCTTCGCTCATATTTATAATATAATCATGGTCCTTCGCTCATATTTATAATATAATCATGGTCCTTCGCTCATATTTATAATATAATCATGGCCCTTCGCTCATATTTATCACGTACTCATGGTTCTTCGCTCATATTTTTAATATAAACGTTGTCCTTCGCTCATTATTATAACATAAACGTGGTCCTACGCTCATATTTATAATATAAACGTGGTCCTTCGCTCATATTTGACACGTACTCATGGTCCTTCGCTCATATTTATAATATAAACGTGGCCCTTCATTCATATATATCACTTACTCATGGTCCTTCGCTCATATTTATAATATAATCGTGTTCCTTCGCTCTTATTTATAATATAAACGTGCCCTTCGCTCTTATTTATAATATAAGCGTGGTCATCATTCGCTCATATTTATAATATAAGCGTGGTCCTTCGCTCATATTTGACAGGTACTCATGGTCCTTCGCTGATATTTATAATATAATCATGGTCCTTCGCTGATATTTATAATATAATCATGGTCCTTCGCTCATATTTATAATATAATCATGGTCTTTCGCTCATATTTATAATATAATCATGGTCTTTCGCTCATATTTATAGTATAAATGTGGTCCTTCGCTTATATTTATAATATAATCATGGTCCTTCGCTCATATTTATAATACAATCATGGTCCTTCGCTCATATTTATAATATAAACGTGCTCCTTCGCTCATATTTATCATGTAATAATGTCCCTTCGCTCATATTTATAATTTAATCGTGGTCCTACGCTCATATTTATAATATAAACGTGGTCCTTCGCTCATATTTATAATATAATCGTGGTCCTACGCTCATATTTATAATATAAACGTGGTCCTTCGCTCATATTTATAATATAAACGTGGTCCATCGCTCATAATTATAATATAATCATGGTCTTTCGCTCATATTTATAATATAAACGTGGCCCTTCGCTCATATTTATAATTTAATCGTTGTCCTACGCTCATATTGATAATATAAACTTGGTCCTTCGCTCATATTTATCATGTAATAATGGTCCTTCGCTCATATTTATAATAGAAACGTGGTTCTTCGCTCATATTTATAATATAATCATGGTCCTTCGCTCATATTTATAATATAATCATGGTCCTTCGCTCATATTTATAATATAATCATGGTCCTTCGCTCATATTTATAATATAAGCATGGTCCTTCGCTCATATTTATAAAATAATCATAGTCTTTCGCTCATATGTATAATGTAAACGTGGTCTTTCGCTCATATTTACAATATAAACATGGTCCTTCGCTCATATTTATAATATAAACGTGGTCCTACGCTCATATTTATAATATAAACATGGCCCTTCGCTCATATTTATAATTTAATCGTTGTCCTACGCTCATATTTATAATATAAACTTGGTCCTTCGCTCATATTTATCATGTAATAATGGTCCTTCACTCATATTTATAATATAAACGTGGTTCTTCGCTCATATTTATAATCTAAACGTGGTCCTTCGCTCATATTTATAATATAATCGTGTTCCTTCGCTCTTATTTATAATCTAAACGTGCCCTTCGCTCAAATTTATAATATAAGCGTGGTCCTTCGCTCATATTTGACGGGTACTCATGGTCCTTCGCTGATATTTATAATATAAACGTGGTATTTCGCTCATATTTATAATATAAACGTGGTCCTTCACTGATATTTATAATATGAACGTGGTCCTTTACTCATATTTATAATATAAACGTGGTCCTTCGCTCATACTTATAATATAAACGTGGTCCTTCGCTCATAATTATAACATAATCATGGTCCTTCGCTCATATTTATAATGTAATCATAGTCCTTTGCTCATATTTATAATATAATCATGGTCCTTGCTCATATTTATAATATAATCATGGTCCTTCGCTCATATTTACAATATAAGCATGGTCCTTCGCTCATATTTACAATATAAGCATGGTCCTTCGCTCATATTTATAATATAATCATAGTCCTTCGCTCATATTTATAATATAAATGTGGTCCTTCGCTCACATTTATAATATAATCATGGTACTTCGCTCATATTTACAATATAAGCATGGTCCTTCGCTCATATTTATAATATAATCATGGTCCTTCGCTCATATTTATAATATAATCATGGTCCTTCGCTCATATTTATAATATAATCATGGCCCTTCGCTCATATTTATCACGTACTCATGGTTCTTCGCTCATATTTTTAATATAAACGTTGTCCTTCGCTCATTATTATAACATAAACGTGGTCCTACGCTCATATTTATAATATAAACGTGGTCCTTCGCTCATATTTGACACGTACTCATGGTCCTTCGCTCATATTTATAATATAAACGTGGCCCTTCATTCATATATATCACTTACTCATGGTCCTTCGCTCATATTTATAATATAATCGTGTTCCTTCGCTCTTATTTATAATATAAACGTGCCCTTCGCTCTTATTTATAATATAAGCGTGGTCATCATTCGCTCATATTTATAATATAAGCGTGGTCCTTCGCTCATATTTGACAGGTACTCATGGTCCTTCGCTGATATTTATAATATAATCATGGTCCTTCGCTGATATTTATAATATAATCATGGTCCTTCGCTCATATTTACAATATAATCATGGTCCTTCGCTCATATTTACAATATAATTATGGTCCTTCGCTCATATTTATAATATAATCATAGTCTTTCGCTCATATTTATAATATAAATGTGGTCCTTCGCTTATATTTATAATATAATCATGGTCCTTCGCTCATATTTATAATATAAACGTGGCCCTTCGCTCATATTTATAATATAAACGTGGTCCTTCACTCATATTTATAATATAAACGTGGTCCTTCGCTCATATTTATAATATAATCATGGTCCTTCACTCATATTTACAATATGAGCATGGTCGTTCGCTCATATTTATAATATAATCATAGTCTTTCGCTCATATTTATAATATAAACGTGGTCCTTCGCTTATATTTATAATATAATCATGGTCGTTCGCTCATATTTATAATATAAGCATGGTCCTTCGCTCATATTAATAATATAATCATGGTCCTTCGCTCATATTTATAATATAATCATGGTCTTTCGCTCATATTTATAATATAATCATGGTCTTTCGCTCATATTTATAGTATAAATGTGGTCCTTCGCTTATATTTATAATATAATCATGGTCCTTCGCTCATATTTATAATACAATCATGGTCCTTCGCTCATATTTATAATATAAACGTGCTCCTTCGCTCATATTTATCATGTAATAATGTCCCTTCGCTCATATTTATAATTTAATCGTGGTCCTACGCTCATATTTATAATATAAACGTGGTCCTTCGCTCATATTTATAATATAATCGTGGTCCTACGCTCATATTTATAATATAAACGTGGTCCTTCGCTCATATTTATAATATAAACGTGGTCCATCGCTCATAATTATAATATAATCATGGTCTTTCGCTCATATTTATAATATAAACGTGGCCCTTCGCTCATATTTATAATTTAATCGTTGTCCTACGCTCATATTGATAATATAAACTTGGTCCTTCGCTCATATTTATCATGTAATAATGGTCCTTCGCTCATATTTATAATAGAAACGTGGTTCTTCGCTCATATTTATAATATAATCATGGTCCTTCGCTCATATTTATAATATAATCATGGTCCTTCGCTCATATTTATAATATAATCATGGTCCTTCGCTCATATTTATAATATAAGCATGGTCCTTCGCTCATATTTATAAAATAATCATAGTCTTTCGCTCATATGTATAATGTAAACGTGGTCTTTCGCTCATATTTACAATATAAACATGGTCCTTCGCTCATATTTATAATATAAACGTGGTCCTACGCTCATATTTATAATATAAACATGGCCCTTCGCTCATATTTATAATTTAATCGTTGTCCTACGCTCATATTTATAATATAAACTTGGTCCTTCGCTCATATTTATCATGTAATAATGGTCCTTCACTCATATTTATAATATAAACGTGGTTCTTCGCTCATATTTATAATCTAAACGTGGTCCTTCGCTCATATTTATAATATAATCGTGTTCCTTCGCTCTTATTTATAATCTAAACGTGCCCTTCGCTCAAATTTATAATATAAGCGTGGTCCTTCGCTCATATTTGACGGGTACTCATGGTCCTTCGCTGATATTTATAATATAAACGTGGTATTTCGCTCATATTTATAATATAAACGTGGTCCTTCACTGATATTTATAATATGAACGTGGTCCTTTACTCATATTTATAATATAAACGTGGTCCTTCGCTCATACTTATAATATAAACGTGGTCCTTCGCTCATAATTATAACATAATCATGGTCCTTCGCTCATATTTATAATGTAATCATAGTCCTTTGCTCATATTTATAATATAATCATGGTCCTTGCTCATATTTATAATATAATCATGGTCCTTCGCTCATATTTACAATATAAGCATGGTCCTTCGCTCATATTTATAATATAATCATAGTCTTTCGCTCATATTTATAATATAAATGTGGTCCTTCGCTCATATTTATAATATAATCATGGTCCTTCGCTCATATTTACAATATAAGCATGGTCCTTCGCTCATATTTATAATATAATCATGGTCCTTCGCTCATATTTATAATATAATCATGGCCCTTCGCTCATATTGATCACGTACTCGTGGTTCTTCGCTCATATTTTTAATATAAACGTTGTCCTTCGCTCATTATTATAACATAAACGTGGTCCTACGCCCATATTTATAATATAAACGTGGTCCTTCGCTCATATTTGACACGTACTCATGGTCCTTCGCTCATATTTATAATATAAACGTGGCCCTTCATTCATATATATCACTTACTCATGGTCCTTCGCTCATATTTATAATATAATCGTGTTCCTTCGCTCTTATTTATAATATAAACGTGCCCTTCGCTCATATTTATAATATAAGCGTGGTCCTTCGCTCATATTTGACAGGTACTCATGGTCCTTCGCTGATATTTATAATATAAGCATGGTCCTTCGTTCATATTTATAATGTAAGCACGGTACTTCGCTCATATTTATAATATAATCATGGTCCTTCGCTCATATTTATAATATAAACGTAGTCTTTCGCTCATATTTATAATATAATCATGGCCCTTCGCTCATATATATCACTTACTCATGGTCCTTCGCTCATATTTATAATATAATCGTGTTCCTTCGCTCTTATTTATAATATAAACTTGCCCTTCGCTCATATTTATAATATAAGCGTGGTCCTTCGCTCATATTTGACAGGTACTCATGGTCCTTCGCTGATATTCATAATATAATCATGGTCCTTCGCTGATATTTATAATATAATCATGGTCCTTCGCTCATATTTACAATATAAGCATGGTCCTTCGCTCATATTTATAATATAATCATAGTCTTTCGCTCATATTTATAATATAAATGTGGTTCTTCGCTTATATTTATAATATAATCATGGTATTTCGCTCATATTTATAATATAAACGTGGCCCTTCGCTCATATTTATAATATAAACGTGGTCCTTCACTCATATTTATAATATAAACGTGGTCCTTCGCTCATACTTATAATATAATCATGGTCCTTCACTCATATTTACAATATAAGCATGGTCCTTCGCTCATATTTATAATATAATCATAGTCTTTCGCTCATAGTTATAATATAAACATGGTCCTTCGCTCATATTTATCATGTAATCATGTCCCTTCGCTCATATTTATAATATAAACGTGGTCCTTCGCTCATATTTATAATATAAACGTGGTCCATCGCTCATAATTTAATATAATCATGGTCTTTCGCTCATATTTATAATATAATCGTGGTCCTTCGCTCATATTTATAATATAAACGTGGTCCTTCGCTTATGTTTATAATATAATCGTGGTCTTTCGCTCATATTTATAATATAATCGTGGTCCTTCGCTCATATTTATCATGTAATAATGGCCCTTCGCTTATATTTATAATTTAATCATGGTCCTACGCTCATATTTATAATATAAACGTGGTCTTTCGCTCATATTTATAATATAAATGTGGTCCTTCGCTCATATGTATAATATAATCATGGTCCATCGCTCATATTTACAATATAAACATGGTCCTTTGCTCATATTTATAATATATTCATGGTCCTTCGCTCATATTTATAATATAATCATGGCCCTTCGCTCATATTTATCACGTACTCATGGTCCTTCGCTCATATTTATAATATAATCATGGTCCTTCGCTCATATTTACAATATAAGCATGGTCCTTCGCTCATATTTATAATATAATCATGGTCCTTCGCTCATATTATAAATATGAGCAAGGACCATGATTATATTATAAATATGAGCAAAGGACTATGATTACATTATAAATATGAGCGAAGGACCATGATTATGTTATAATTATGAGCGAAGGACCACGTTTATATTATAAGTATGAGCGAAGGACCACGTTTATATTATAAATATGAGTAAAGGACCACGTTCATATTATAAATATCAGTGAAGGACCACGTTTATATTATAAATATGAGCGAAATACCACGTTTATATTATAAATATCAGCGAAGGACCATGAGTACCCGTCAAATATGAGCGAAGGACCACGCTTATATTATAAATATGAGCGAAGGGCACGTTTAGATTATAAATAAGAGCGAAGGAACACGATTATATTATAAATATGAGCGAAGGACCACGTTTAGATTATAAATATGAGCGAAGAACCACGTTTATATTATAAATATGAGTGAAGGACCATTATTACATGATAAATATGAGCGTAGGACCACGTTTATATTATAAATATGAGCGAAGGACCATGTTTATATTGTAAATATGAGCGAAAGACCACGTTTACATTATACATATGAGCGAAAGACTATGATTATTTTATAAATATGAGCGAAGGACCATGCTTATATTATAAATATGAGCGAAGGACCATGATTATATTATAAATATGAGCGAAGGACCATGATTATATTATAAATATGAGCGAAGGACCATGATTATATTATAAATATGAGCGAAGAACCACGTTTCTATTATAAATATGAGCGAAGGACCATTATTACATGATAAATATGAGCGAAGGACCAAGTTTATATTATCAATATGAGCGTAGGACAACGATTAAATTATAAATATGAGCGAAGGGCCACGTTTATATTATAAATATGAGCGAAAGACCATGATTATATTATAATTATGAGCGATGGACCACGTTTATATTATAAATATGAGCGAAGGACCACGTTTATATTATAAATATGAGCGTAGGACCACGATTATATTATAAATATGAGCGAAGGACCACGTTTATATTATAAATATGAGCGTAGGACCACGATTAAATTATAAATATGAGCGAAGGGACATTATTACATGATAAATATGAGCGAAGGAGCACGTGTATATTATAAATATGAGCGAAGGACCATGATTGTATTATAAATATGAGCGAAGGACCATGATTATATTATAAATATAAGCGAAGGACCACGTTTATATTATAAATATGAGCGAAAGACTATGATTATTTTATAAATATGAGCGACGGACCATGCTTATATTGTAAGTATTAGCGAAGGACCATGATTATATTATAAATATGAGCGAAGGACCATGATTATCTTATAAATATGAGTGAAGGACCACGATTATATTATAAATATAAGCGAAGGACCACATTTATACTATAAATATGAGCGAAAGACCATGATTATATTATAAATATGAGCGAAAGACCATGATTATATTATAAATATGAGCGAAGGACCATGATTATATTATTAATATGAGCGAAGGACCATGCTTATATTATAAATATGAGCGAACGACCATGATTATATTATAAATATAAGCGAAGGACCACGTTTATATTATAAATATGAGCGAAAGACTATGATTATATTATAAATATGAGCGAACGACCATGCTTATATTGTAAATATGAGTGAAGGACCATGATTATATTATAAATATGAGCGAAGGACCACGTTTATATTATAAATATGAGTGAAGGACCACGTTTATATTATAAATATGAGCGAAGGGCCACGTTTATATTATAAATATGAGCGAAGGACCATGATTATATTATAAATATAAGCGAAGGACCACATTTATATTATAAATATGAGCGAAAGACTATGATTATATTATAAATATGAGCGAAGGACCATAATTATATTGTAAATATGAGCGAAGGACCATGATTATATTGTAAATATGAGCGAAGGACCATGATTATATTATAAATATCAGCGAAGGACCATGATTATATTATAAATATCAGCGAAGGACCATGAGTACCTGTCAAATATGAGCGAAGGACCACGCTTATATTATAAATATGAGCGAATGATGACCACGCTTATATTATAAATAAGAGCGAAGGGCACGTTTATATTATAAATAAGAGCGAAGGAACACGATTATATTATAAATATGAGCGAAGGACCATGAGTAAGTGATATATATGAATGAAGGGCCACGTTTATATTATAAATATGAGCGAAGGACCATGAGTACGTGTCAAATATGAGCGAAGGACCACGTTTATATTATAAATATGAGCGTAGGACCACGTTTATGTTATAATAATGAGCGAAGGACAACGTTTATATTAAAAATATGAGCGAAGAACCATGAGTACGTGATAAATATGAGCGAAGGGCCATGATTATATTATAAATATGAGCGAAGGACCATGATTATATTATAAATATGAGCGAAGGACCATGCTTATATTGTAAATATGAGCGAAGTACCATGATTATATTATAAATGTGAGCGAAGGACCACATTTATATTATAAATATGAGCGAAGGACTATGATTATATTATAAATATGAGCGAAGGACCATGCTTATATTGTAAATATGAGCGAAGGACCATGATTATATTATAAATATGAGCAAGGACCATGATTATATTATAAATATGAGCAAAGGACCATGATTACATTATAAATATGAGCGAAGGACCATGATTATGTTATAATTATGAGCGAAGGACCACGTTTATATTATAAGTATGAGCGAAGGACCACGTTTATATTATAAATATGAGCAAAGGACCACGTTCATATTATAAATATCAGTGAAGGACCACGTTTATATTATAAATATGAGCGAAATACCACGTTTATATTATAAATATCAGCGAAGGACCATGAGTACTCGTCAAATATGAGCGACGGACCACGCTTATATTATAAATATGAGCGAAGGGCACGTTTAGATTACAAATAAGAGCGAAGGAACACGATTATATTATAAATATGAGCGAAGGACCACGTTTATATTATAAATATGAGCGAAGGACCAAGTTTATATTATAAATATGAGCGTAGGACAACGATTAAATTATAAATATGAGCGAAGGGCCATGTTTATATTATAAATATGAGCGTAGGACCACGTTTATATTATAAATATGAGCGAAGGACCATGTTTATATTGTAAATATGAGCGAAAGACCACGTTTATATTATACATATGAGCTAAAGACTATGATTATTTTATAAATATGAGCGAAGGACCATGCTTATGTTATAAATATGAGCGAAGGACCATGATTATATTATAAATATGAGCGAAGGACCATGATTATATTATAAATATGAGCGAAGAACCACGTTTCTATTATAAATATGAGCGAAGGACCATTATTACATGATAAATATGAGCGAAGGACCAAGTTTATATTATCAATATGAGCGTAGGACAACGATTAAATTATAAATATGAGCGAAGGACCACGTTTATATTATAAATATGAGCGAAAGACCATGATTATATTATAATTATGAGCGATGGACCACGTTTATATTATAAATATGAGCGAAGGACCACGTTTATATTATAAATATGAGCGTAGGACCACGATTATATTATAAATATGAGCGAAGGACCACGTTTATATTATAAATATGAGCGTAGGACCACGATTAAATTATAAATATGAGCGAAGGGACATTATTACATGATAAATATGAGCGAAGGAGCACGTTTATATTATAAATATGAGCGAAGGACCATGATTATATTATAAATATGAGCGAAGGACCATGATTATATTATAAATATAAGTGAAGGACCACGTTTATATTATAAATATGAGCGAAAGACTATGATTATTTTATAAATATGAGCGAAGGACCATGCTTATATTGTAAGTATGAGCGAAGGACCATGATTATATTATAAATATGAGCGAAGGACCATGATTATATTATAAATATGAGTGAAGGACCACAATTATATTATAAATATAAGCGAAGGACCACATTTATACTATAAATATGAGCGAAAGACCATGATTATATTATAAATATGAGCGAAAGACCATGATTATATTATAAATATGAGCGAAGGACCATGATTATATTATTAATATGAGCGAAGGACCATGCTTATATTATAAATATGAGCGAACGACCATGATTATATTATAAATATAAGCGATGGACCACGTTTATATTATAAATATGAGCGAAAGACTATGATTATATTATAAATATGAGCGAACGACCATGCTTATATTGTAAATATGAGTGAAGGACCATGATTATATTATAAATAAGAGCGAAGGACCACGTTTATATTATAAATATGAGTGAAGGACCACGTTTATATTATAAATATGAGCGAAGGGCCACGTTTATATTATAAATATGAGCGAAGGACCATGATTATATTATAAATATAAGCGAAGGACCACATTTATATTATAAATATGAGCGAAAGACTATGATTATATTATAAATATGAGCGAAGGACCATGCTTATATTGTAAATATGAGCGAAGGACCATGATTATATTATAAATATGAGCGAAGGACCATGATTATATTATAAATATCAGCGAAGGACCATGAGTACCTGTCAAATATGAGCGAAGGACCACGCTTATATTATAAATATGAGCGAAGGGCAAGTTTATATTATAAATAAGAGCGAAGGAACACGATTATATTATAAATATGAGCGAATGACCATGAGTAAGTGATATATATGAGCGAAGGACCATGATTATATTATAAATATGAGCGAAGGACTATGTTTATATTATAATTATGGGCGAAGGACCATGATTATATTATAAATATGAGCGAAGGACCATGCTTATATTATAAATATGAGCGAATGATGACCACGCTTATATTATAAATAAGAGCGAAGGGCACGTTTATATTATAAATAAGAGCGAAGGAACACGATTATATTATAAATATGAGCGAATGACCATGAGTAAGTGATATATATGAACGAAGGGCCACGTTTATATTATAAATATGAGCGAAGGACCATGAGTACGTGTCAAATATGAGCGAAGGACCACGTTTATATTATAAATATGAGCGTAGGACCACGTTTATGTTATAATTATGAGCGAAGGACAACGTTTATATTAAAAATATGAGCGAAGGACCATGAGTACGTAATAAATATGAGCGAAGGGCCATGATTATATTATAAATATGAGCGAAGGACCATGATTATATTATAAATATGAGCGAAGGACCATGCTTATATTGTAAATATGAGCGAAGGACCATGATTATATTATAAATATGAGCGATGGACCATGAGTACGTGATAAATATGAGCGAAGGGCCATGATTATATTATAAATATGAGCGAAGGACCATGAATATATTATAAATATGAGCAAAGGACCATGTTTATATTGTAAATATGAGCGATGGACCATGATTATATTATACATATGAGCGAAGGACCACATTTATATTATAAATATGAGCGAAAGACTATGATTATATTATAAATATGAGCGAAGGACCATGCTTATATTGTAAATATGAGCGAAGGACCATGATTATATTATAAATATGAGCGAAGGACCATGATTATATTATAATTATGAGCGAAGGACCATGATTATATTATAAATATGAGCGAAGGACCATGATTATATTGTAAATATGAGCGAAGGACCATGATTATATTATAAATATGAGCAAAGGACCACGTTCATATTATAAATATCAGTGAAGGACCACGTTTATATTATAAATATGAGCGAAATACCACGTTTATATTATAAATATCAGCGAAGGGCACGTTTATATTTAAATATAAATAAGAGCGAAGGAACACGATTATATTATAAATATGAGCGAAAGACCACGTTTATATTATAAATATGAGCGAAGGGACATGATTACATGATAAATATGAGCGAAGGACCACGATTATATTATAAATATGAACGAAAGACTATGATTATATTATAAATATGAGCGAAGGACCATGCTTATATTGTAAATATGAGCGAAGGACCATGATTATATTATAAATATGAGCAAAAGACCACGTTTATATTATAAATATGAGCGAAGGGACATGATTACATGATAAATATGAGCGAAGGACCATGATTATATTGTAAATATGAGCGAAGGACCATGATTATATTATAAATATGAGCGAAGGACCATGCTTATATTGTAAATATGAGCGAAGGACCATGATTATATTATAAATATGAGCAAAGGACCACGTTCATATTATAAATATCAGTGAAGGACCACGTTTATATTATAAATATGAGCGAAATACCACGTTTATATTATAAATATCAGCGAAGGACCATGAGTACCTGTCAAATATGAGCGAAGGACCACGCTTATATTATAAATATGAGCGAAGGGCACGTTTATATTACACATAAGAGCGAAGGAACACGATTATATTATAAATATGAGCGAAGGACCACGTTTATATTATAAATATGAGCGAAGAACCACGTTTATATTATAAATATGAGAGAAGGACCATTATTACATGATAAATATGAGCGAAGGACCAAGTTTATATTATAAATATGAGCGAAGGACCATGATTATATTATAAATATGAGTGAAGGACCATGATTATATTATAAATATCAGCGAAATATCATGATTATGTTATAAATATGAGCGAAGGACCACGATTATATTATAAATATGAGCGAAAGACCACGATTATATTATAAACATAAGCGAAGGACCACGTTCATATTATAAATATGAGCGAAGGACCATGATTATATTATAAATATAAGCGAAGGACCATGCTTATATTATAAATATGAGCGTAGGACCACGTTTATATTATAAATATGAGCGAAGGACCATGTTTATATTGTAAATATGAGCGAAAGACCACGTTTATATTATAAATATGAGCGTAGGACCATGATTAAATTATAAATATAAGCGAAGGGCCATTATTACATGATAAATATGAGCGAAGGACCACGATTATATTATAAATATGAGCGAAAGACCACGATTATATTATAAACATAAGCGAAGGACCACGTTTATATTATAAATATGAGCGAAGGACCACGATTATATTATAAATATGAGCGAAAGACCATGATTATATTAAATTATGAGCGATGGACCACGTTTATATTATAAATATGAGCGAAGGACCACGTTTATATTATAAATATGAGCGAAGGGACATGATTACATGATAAATATGAGCGAAGGACCACGATTATATTATAAATATGAACGAAAGACTATGATTATATTATAAATATGAGCGAAGGACCATGATTATATTATAAATATGAGCGAAGGACCATGCTTATATTATAAATATGAGCGAACGACCATGATTATATTATAAATATAAGCGAAGGACCACGTTTATATTATAACTATGAGCGAAAGACTATGATTATATTATAAATATGAGCGAAGGACCATGCTTATATTGTAAATATGAGTGAAGGACCATGATTATATTATAAATATGAGCGAAGGACCACGTTTATATTATAAATATGAGTGAAGGACCACGTTTATATTATAAATATGAGCGAAGGGCCACGTTTATATTATAAATATGAGCGAAGGACCATGATTATATTATAAATATAAGCGAAGAACCACATTTATATTATAAATATGAGCGAAAGACTATGATTATATTATAAATATGAGCGAAGGACCATGCTTATATTGTAAATATGAGCGAAGGACCATGATTATATTATAAATATCAGCGAAGGACCATGATTATATTATGAATATCAGCGAAGGACCATGAGTACCTGTCAAATATGAGCGAAGGACCACGCTTATATTATAAATATGAGCGTAGGGCAGGTTTATATTATAAATAAGAGCGAAGGAACACGATTATATTATAAATATGAGCGAAGGACCATGAGTAAGTGATATATATGAGCGAAGGGCCATGATTATATTATAAATATGAGCGAAGGACTACGTTTATATTATAAATATGAGCGAAGGACCATGATTATATTATAAATATGAGCGAAGTACCGTGCTTACATTATAAATATGAACGAAGAACCATGCTTATATTATAAATATCAGCGAAGGACCATGAGTACCTGTCAAATATGAGCGAAGGACTACGCTTATATTATAAATATGAGCGAAGGGCACGTTTATATTATAAATAAGAGCGAAGGAACACGATTATATTATAAATATGAGCGAAGGACCATGAGTAAGTGATATATATGAATGAAGGGCCACGTTTATATTATAAATATGAGCGAAGGACCATGAGTACGTGTCAAATATGAGCGAAGGACCACGTTTATATTATAAATATGAGCGTAGGACCACGTTTATGTTATAATAATGTGCGAAGGACAACGTTTATATTAAAAATATGAGCGAAGAACCATGAGTACGTGATAAATATGAGCGAAGGGCCATGATTATATTATAAATATGAGCGAAGGACCATGATTATATTATAAATATGAGCGAAGGACCACATTTATATTATAAATATGAGCGAAAGACTATGATTATATTATAAATATGAGCGAAGGACCATGCTTATATTGTAAATATGAGCGAAGGACCATGATTATATTATAAATATGAGCAAGGACCATGATTATATTATAAATATGAGCAAAGGACCATGATTACATTATAAATATGAGCGAAGGACCATGATTATGTTATAATTATGAGCGAAGGACCACGTTTATATTATAAGTATGAGCGAAGGACCACGTTTATATTATAAATATGAGCAAAGGACCACGTTCATATTATAAATATCAGTGAAGGACCACGTTTATATTATAAATATGAGCGAAATACCACGTTTATATTATAAATATCAGCGAAGGACCATGAGTACCCGTCAAATATGAGCGAAGGACCACGCTTATATTATAAATATGAGCGAAGGGCACGTTTAGATTATAAATAAGAGCGAAGGAACACGATTATATTATAAATATGAGCGAAGGACCACGTTTATATTATAAATATGAGCGAAGAACCACGTTTATATTATAAATATGAGTGAAGGACCATTATTACATGATAAATATGAGCGAAGGACCAAGTTTATATTATAAATATGAGCGTAGGACAACGATTAAATTATAAATATGAGCGAAGGGCCATGTTTATATTATAAATATGAGCGTAGGACCACGTTTATATTATAAATATGAGCGAAGGACCATGTTTATATTGTAAATATGAGCGAAAGACCACGTTTCTATTATAAATATGAGCGAAGGACCATTATTACATGATAAATATGAGCGAAGGACCATGATTATATTATAAATATGAGCGAAGGACCATGATTATATTATAAATATGAGCGAAGGACCATGATTATATTATAAATATGAGCGAAGAACCACGTTTCTATTATAAATATGAGCGAAGGACCATTATTACATGATAAATATGAGCGAAGGATCAAGTTTATATTATCAATATGAGCGTAGGACAACGATTAAATTATAAATATGAGCGAAGGGCCACGTTTATATTATAAATATGAGCGAAAGACCATGATTATATTATAATTATGAGCGATGGACCACGTTTATATTATAAATATGAGCGAAGGACCACGTTTATATTATAAATATGAGCGTAGGACCACGATTATATTATAAATATGAGCGAAGGACCACGTTTATATTATAAATATGAGCGTAGGACCACGATTAAATTATAAATATGAGCGAAGGGACATTATTACATGATAAATATGAGCGAAGGAGCACGTTTATATTATAAATATGAGCGAAGGACCATGATTATATTATAAATATGAGCGAAGGACCATGATTATATTATAAATATAAGCGAAGGACCACGTTTATATTATAAATATGAGCGAAAGACTATGATTATTTTATAAATATGAGTGAAGGACCATGCTTATATTGTAAGTATGAGCGAAGGACCATGATTATATTATAAATATGAGCGAAGGACCATGATTATATTATAAATATGAGTGAAGGACCACGATTATATTATAAATATAAGCGAAGGACCACATTTATACTATAAATATGAGCGAAAGACCATGATTATATTATAAATATGAGCGAAAGACCATGATTATATTATAAATATGAGCGAAGGACCATGATTATATTATTAATATGAGCGAAGGACCATGCTTATATTATAAATATGAGCGAACGACCATGATTATATTATAAATATAAGCGAAGGACCACGTTTATATTATAAATATGAGCGAAAGACTATGATTATATTATAAATATGAGCGAACGACCATGCTTATATTGTAAATATGAGTGAAGGACCATGATTATATTATAAATATGAGCGAAGGACCACGTTTATATTATAAATATGAGTGAAGGACCACGTTTATATTATAAATATGAGCGAAGGGCCACGTTTATATTATAAATATGAGCGAAGGACCATGATTATATTATAAATATAAGCGAAGGACCACATTTATATTATAAATATGAGCGAAAGACTATGATTATATTATAAATATGAGCGAAGGACCATGCTTATATTGTAAATATGAGCGAAGGACCATGATTATATTGTAAATATGAGCGAAGGACCATGATTATATTATAAATATCAGCGAAGGACCATGATTATATTATAAATATCAGCGAAGGACCATGAGTACCTGTCAAATATGAGCGAAGGACCACGCTTATATTATAAATATGAGCGAAGGACTATGTTTATATTATAATTATGGGCGAAGGACCATGATTATATTATAAATATGAGCGAAGGACCATGCTTATATTATAAATATGAGCGAATGATGACCACGCTTATATTATAAATAAGAGCGAAGGGCACGTTTATATTATAAATAAGAGCGAAGGAACACGATTATATTATAAATATGAGCGAATGACCATGAGTAAGTGATATATATGAACGAAGGGCCACGTTTATATTATAAATATGAGCGAAGGACCATGAGTACGTGTCAAATATGAGCGAAGGACCACGTTTATATTATAAATATGAGCGTAGGACCACGTTTATGTTATAATTATGAGCGAAGGACAACGTTTATATTAAAAATATGAGCGAAGGACCATGAGTACGTGATAAATATGAGCGAAGGGCCATGATTATATTATAAATATGAGCGAAGGACCATGATTATATTATAAATATGAGCGAAGGACCATGCTTATATTGTAAATATGAGCGAAGGACCATGATTATATTATAAATATGAGCGAAGGACCATGAGTACGTGATAAATATGAGCGAAGGGCCATGATTATATTATAAATATGAGCGAAGGACCATGAATATATTATAAATATGAGCAAAGGACCATGTTTATATTGTAAATATGAGCGATGGACCATGATTATATTATACATATGAGCGAAGGACCACATTTATATTATAAATATGAGCGAAAGACTATGATTATATTATAAATATGAGCGAAGGACCATGCTTATATTCTAAATATGAGCGAAGGACCATGATTATATTATAAATATGAGCGAAGGACCATGATTATATTATAATTATGAGCGAAGGACCATGATTATATTAAAAATATGAGCGAAGGACCATGATTATATTGTAAATATGAGCGAAGGACCATGATTATATTATAAATATGAGCAAAGGACCACGTTCATATTATAAATATCAGTGAAGGACCACGTTTATATTATAAATATGAGCGAAATACCACGTTTATATTATAAATATCAGCGAAGGACCATGAGTACCTGTCAAATATGAGCGAAGGACCACGCTTATATTATAAATATGAGCGAAGGGCACGTTTATATTTAAATATAAATAAGAGCGAAGGAACACGATTATATTATAAATACGAGCGAAGGACCACGTTTATATTATAAATATGAGCGAAGGGACATGATTACATGATAAATATGAGCGAAGGACCACGATTATATTATAAATATGAACGAAAGACTATGATTATATTATAAATATGAGCGAAGGACCATGCTTATATTGTAAATATGAGCGAAGGACCATGATTATATTATAAATATGAGCGAAGGACCACGTTTATATTATAAATATGAGTGAAGGACCACGTTTATATTATAAATATGAGCGAAGGGCCACGTTTATATTATAAATATGAGCGAAGGACCATGACTATATTATAAATATAAGCGAAGGACCACATTTATATTATAAATATGAGCGAAAGACTATGATTATATTATAAATATGAGCGAAGGACCATGCTTATATTATAAATATGAGCGAATGACCACGCTTATATTATAAATAAGAGCGAAGGGCACGTTTATATTATAAATAAGAGCGAAGGAACACGATTATATTATAAATATGAGCGAATGACCATGAGTAAGTGATATATATGAACGAAGGGCCACGTTTATATTATAAATATGAGCGAAGGACCATGAGTACGTGTCAAATATGAGCGAAGGACCACGTTTATATTATAAATATGAGCGTAGGACCACGTTTATGTTATAATTATGAGCGAAGGACAACGTTTATATTAAAAATATGAGCGAAGGACCATGAGTACGTAATAAATATGAGCGAAGGGCCATGATTATATTATAAATATGAGCGAAGGACCATGATTATATTATAAATATGAGCGAAGGACCATGCTTATATTGTAAATATGAGCGAAGGATCATGATTATATTATAAATATGAGTGAAGGACCATGAGTACGTGATAAATATGAGCGAAGGGCCATGATTATATTATAAATATGAGCGAAGGACCATGAATATATTATAAATATGAGCAAAGGACCATGTTTATATTGTAAATATGAGCGAAGGACCATAATTATATTATACATATGAGCGAAGGACCACGTTTATATTATAAATATGAGTGAAGGACCATGATTATATTATAAATATAAGCGAAGGACCACATTTATATTATAAATATGAGCAAAAGACTATGATTATATTATAAATATGAGCGAAGGACCATGCTTATATTGTAAATATGAGCGAATGACCATGATTATATTATAAATATGAGCGAAGGACCATGCTTATATTGTAAATATGAGCGAAGGACCATGATTATATTATAAATATGAGCAAAGGACCACGTTCATATTATAAATATCAGTGAAGGACCACGTTTATATTATAAATATGAGCGAAATACCACGTTTATATTATAAATATCAGCGAAGGACCATGAGTACCTGTCAAATATGAGCGAAGGACCACGCTTATATTATAAATATGAGCGAAGGGCACGTTTATATTACAAATAAGAGCGAAGGAACACGATTATATTATAAATATGAGCGAAGGACCACGTTTATATTATAAATATGAGCGAAGAACCACGTTTATATTATAAATATGAGAGAAGGACCATTATTACATGATAAATATGAGCGAAGGACCAAGTTTATATTATAAATATGTGCGAAGGACCATGATTATATTATAAATATGAGTGAAGGACCATGATTATATTATAAATATCAGCGAAGGATCATGATTATGTTATAAATATGAGCGAAGGACCACGATTATATTATAAATATGAGCGAAAGACCACGATTATATTATAAACATAAGCGAAGGACCACGTTCATATTATAAATATGAGCGAAGGACCATGATTATATTATAAATATAAGCGAAGGACCATGCTTATATTATAAATATGAGCGTAGGACCACGTTTATATTATAAATATGAGCGAAGGACCATGTTTATATTGTAAATATGAGCGAAAGACCACGTTTATATTATAAATATGAGCGTAGGACCATGATTAAATTATAAATATAAGCGAAGGGCCATTATTACATGATAAATATGAGCGAAGGACCACGATTATATTATAAATATGAGCGAAAGAACACGATTATATTATAAACATAAGCGAAGGACCACGTTTATATTATAAATATGAGCGAAGGACCACGATTATATTATAAATATGAGCGAAAGACCATGATTATATTAAATTATGAGCGATGGACCAGGTTTATATTATAAATATGAGCGAAAGACCACGTTCATATTATAAATATGAGCCAAGGGACATGATTACATGATAAATATGAGCGAAGGACCACGATTATATTATAAATATGAACGAAAGACTATGATTATATTATAAATATGAGCGAAGGACCAAGATTATATTATAAATATGAGCGAAGGACCATGCTTATATTATAAATATGAGCGAACGACCATGATTATATTATAAATATAAGCGAAGGACCACGTTTATATTATAACTATGAGCGAAAGACTATGATTATATTATAAATATGAGCGAAGGACCATGCTTATATTGTAAATATGAGTGAAGGACCATGATTATATTATAAATATGAGCGAAGGACCACGTTTATATTATAAATATGAGTGAAGGACCACGTTTATATTATAAATATGAGCGAAGGGCCACGTTTATATTATAAATATGAGCGAAAGACTATGATTATATTCTAAATATGAGCGAAGGACCATGCTTATATTGCAAATATGAGCGAAGGACCATGATTATATTATGAATATCAGCGAAGGACCATGATTATATTATGAATATCAGCGAAGGACCATGAGTACCTGTCAAATATGAGCGAAGGACCACGCTTATATTTTAAATATGAGCGAAGGGCAAGTTTATATTATAAATAAGAGCGAAGGAACACGATTATATTATAAATATGAGCGAAGGACCATGAGTAAGTGATATATATGAGCGAAGGGCCATGATTATATTATAAATATGAGCGAAGGACTACGTTTATATTATAAATATGAGCGAAGGACCATGATTATATTATAAATATGAGCGAAGTACCGTGCTTACATTATAAATATGAACGAAGGACCATGCTTATATTATAAATATCAGCTAAGGACCATGAGTACCTGTCAAATATGAGCGAAGGACCACGCTTATATTATAAATATGAGCGAAGGAACACGATTATATTATAAATATGAGCGAAGGACCATGAGTAAGTGATATATATGAATGAAGGGCCACGTTTATATTATAAATATGAGCGAAGGACCATGAGTACGTGTCAAATATGAGCGAAGGACCACGTTTATATTATAAATATGAGCGTAGGACCACGTTTATGTTATAATAATGAGCGAAGGACAACGTTTATATTAAAAATATGAGCGAAGAACCATGAGTACGTGATAAATATGAGCGAAGGGCCATGATTATATTATAAATATGAGCGAAGGACCATGATTATATTATAAATATGAGCGAAGGACCATGCTTATATTGTAAATATGAGCGAAGGACCATGATTATATTATAAATATGAGCGAAGGACCACATTTATATTATAAATATGAGCGAAAGACTATGATTATATTATAAATATGAGCGAAGGACCATGCTTATATAGTAAATATGAGCGAAGGACCATGATTATATTATAAATATGAGCAAGGACCATGATTATATTATAAATATGAGCAAAGGACCATGATTACATTATAAATATGAGCGAAGGACCATGATTATGTTATAATTATGAGCGAAGGACCACGTTTATATTATAAGTATGAGCGAAGGACCACGTTTATATTATAAATATGAGCAAAGGACCACGTTCATATTATAAATATCAGTGAAGGACCACGTTTATATTATAAATATGAGGAAAATACCACGTTTATATTATAAATATCAGCGAAGGACCATGAGTACCCGTCAAATATGAGCGAAGGACCACGCTTATATTATAAATATGAGCGAAGGGCACGTTTAGATTATAAATAAGAGCGAAGGAACACGATTATATTATAAATATGAGCGAAGGACCACGTTTATATTATAAATATGAGCGAAGAACCACGTTTATATTATAAATATGAGTGAAGGACCATTATTACATGATAAATATGAGCGAAGGACCAAGTTTACATTATAAATATGAGCGTAGGACAACGATTAAATTATAAATATGAGCGAAGGGCCATGTTTATATTATAAATATGAGCGTAGGACCACGTTTATATTATAAATATGAGCGAAGGACCATGTTTATATTGTAAATATGAGCGAAAGACCACGTTTATATTATACATATGAGCGAAAGACTATGATTATTTTATAAATATGAGCGAAGGACCATGCTTATATTATAAATATGAGCGAAGGACCATGATTATATTATAAATATGAGCGAAGGACCATTATTATATTATAAATATGAGCGAAGGACCATGATTATATTATAAATATGAGCGAAGAACCACGTTTCTATTATAAATATGAGCGAAGGACCATTATTACATGATAAATATGAGCGAAGGACCAAGTTTATATTATCAATATGAGCGTAGGACAACGATTAAATTATAAATATGAGCGAAGGGCCACGTTTATATTATAAATATGAGCGAAAGACCATGATTATATTATAATTATGAGCGATGGACCACGTTTATATTATAAATATGAGCGAAGGACCACGTTTATATTATAAATATGAGCGTAGGACCACGATTATATTATAAATATGAGCGAAGGACCACGTTTATATTATAAATATGAGCGTAGGACCACGATTAAATTATAAATATGAGCGAAGGACCATGCTTATATTGTAAATATGAGTGAAGGACCATGATTATATTATAAATATGAGCGAAGGACCACGTTTATATTATAAATATGAGTGAAGGACCACGTTTATATTATAAATATGAGCGAAGGGCCACGTTTATATTATAAATATGAGCGAAAGACTATGATTATATTATAAATATGAGCGAAGGACCATGCTTATATTGCAAATATGAGCGAAGGACCATGATTATATTATGAATATCAGCGAAGGACCATGATTATATTATGAATATCAGCGAAGGACCATGAGTACCTGTCAAATATGAGCGAAGGACCACGCTTATATTTTAAATATGAGCGAAGGGCAAGTTTATATTATAAATAAGAGCGAAGGAACACGATTATATTATAAATATGAGCGAAGGACCATGAGTAAGTGATATATATGAGCGAAGGGCCATGATTATATTATAAATATGAGCGAAGGACTACGTTTATATTATAAATATGAGCGAAGGACCATGATTATATTATAAATATGAGCGAAGTACCGTGCTTACATTATAAATATGAACGAAGGACCATGCTTATATTATAAATATCAGCTAAGGACCATGAGTACCTGTCAAATATGAGCGAAGGACCACGCTTATATTATAAATATGAGCGAAGGAACACGATTATATTATAAATATGAGCGAAGGACCATGAGTAAGTGATATATATGAATGAAGGGCCACGTTTATATTATAAATATGAGCGAAGGACCATGAGTACGTGTCAAATATGAGCGAAGGACCACGTTTATATTATAAATATGAGCGTAGGACCACGTTTATGTTATAATAATGAGCGAAGGACAACGGTCATGGTCCTTCACTCATATTTACAATATAAGCATGGTCCTTCGCTCATATTTATAATTTAATCGTGGTCCTACGCTCATATTTATAATATAAACGTGGTCCTTCGCTCATATTTACAATATAATCGTGGTCCTACGCTCATATTTATAATATAAACGTGGTCCTTCGCTCATATTTATAATATAAACGTGGTCCATCGCTCATAATTATAATATAATCATGGTCTTTCGCTCATATTTATAATATAAACGTGGCCCTTCGCTCATATTTATAATTTAATCGTTGTCCTACGCTCATATTGATAATATAAACTTGGTCCTTCGCTCATATTTATCATGTAATAATGGTCCTTCGCTCATATTTATAATAGAAACGTGGTTCTTCGCTCATATTTATAATATAATCATGGTCCTTCGCTCATATTTATAATATAATAATGGTCCTTCGCTCATATTTATAATATAATCATGGTCCTTCGCTCATATTTATAATATAAGCATGGTCCTTCGCTCATATTTATAAAATAATCATTGTCTTTCGCTCATATGTATAATATAAACGTGGTCTTTCGCTCATATTTACAATATAAACATGGTCCTTCGCTCATATTTATAATATAAACGTGGTCCTACGCTCATATTTATAATATAAACATGGCCCTTCGCTCATATTTATAATTTAATCGTTGTCCTACGCTCATATTTATAATGTAAACTTGGTCCTTCGCTCATATTTATCATGTAATAATGGTCCTTCACTCATATTTATAATATAAACGTGGTTCTTCGCTCATATTTATAATATAAACGTGGTCCTTCGCTCATATTTATAATATAATCGTGTTCCTTCGCTCTTATTTATAATCTAAACGTGCCCTTCGCTCATATTTATAATATAAGCGTGGTCCTTCGCTCATATTTGACGGGTACTCATGGTCCTTCGCTGATATTTATAATATAAACGTGGTATTTTCCTCATATTTATAATATAAACGTGGTCCTTCACTGATATTTATAATATGAACGTGGTCCTTTGCTCATATTTATAATATAAACGTGGTCCTTCGCTCATACTTATAATATAAACGTGGTCCTTCGCTCATAATTATAACATAATCATGGTCCTTCGCTCATATTTATAATGTAATCATGGTCCTTTGCTCATATTTATAATATAATCATGGTCCTTGCTCATATTTATAATATAATCATGGTCCTTCGCTCATATTTACTATATAAGCATGGTCCTTCGCTCATATTTATAATATAATCATAGTCTTTCGCTCATATTTATAATATAAATGTGGTCCTTCGCTCATATTTATAATATAATCATGGTCCTTCGCTCATATTTATAATATAAACGTGGTCCTTCGCTCATATTTATAATATAATCATGGTCCTTCGCTCATATTTTTAATATAAACATTCTCCTTCGCTCATAATTATAACATAAACGAGGTCCTACGCTCATATTTATAATATAAACGTGGTCCTTCGCTCATATTTGACACGTACTCATGGTCCTTCGCTCATATTTATAATATAAACGTGGTTCTTCGCTCATATTTATAATATAAACGTGGTCCTTCGCTCATATTTATAATATAAACGTAGTCCTTCGCTCATATTTATAATATAATCATACCACGATTATATTGTAAATATGAGCGAAGGACCACGTTTATATTATAAATATGAGCGTAGGACCACGATTAAATTATAAATATGAGCGAAGGACCATGCTTATATTGTAAATATGAGTGAAGGACCATGACCGTTGTCCTTCGCTCATTATTATAACATAAACGTGGTCCTACGCTCATATTTATAATATAAACGTGGTCCTTCGCTCATATTTGACACGTACTCATGGTCCTTCGCTCATATTTATAATATAAACGTGGCCCTTCATTCATATATATCACTTACTCATGGTCCTTCGCTCATATTTATAATATAATCGTGTTCCTTCGCTCATATTTATAATATAAGCGTGGTCCTTCGCTCATATTTGACAGGTACTCATGGTCCTTAGCTGATATTTATAATATAAGCATGGTCCTTCGTTCATATTTATAATGTAAGCACGGTACTTCGCTCATATTTATAATATAATCATGGTCCTTCGCTCATATTTATAATATAAACGTAGTCCTTCGCTCATATTTATAATATAATCATGGCCCTTCGCTCATATATATCACTTACTCATGGTCCTTCGCTCATATTTATAATATAATCGTGTTCCTTCGCTCTTATTTATAATATAAACTTGCCCTTCGCTCATATTTAAAATATAAGCGTGGTCCTTCGCTCATATTTGACAGGTACTCATGGTCCTTCGCTGATATTCATAATATAATCATGGTCCTTCGCTGATATTCATAATATAATCATGGTCCTTCGCTCATATTTGCAATATAAGCATGGTCCTTCGCTCATATTTATAATATAATCATAGTCTTTCGCTCATATTTATAATATAAACGTGGCCCTTCGCTCATATTTATAATATAAACGTGGTCCTTCACTCATATTTATAATATAAACGTGGTCCTTCGCTCATATTTATAATATAATCATGGTCCTTCACTCATATTTACAATATAAGCATGGTCCTTCGCTCATATTTATAATTTAATCGTGGTCCTACGCTCATATTTATAATATAAACGTGGTCCTTCGCTCATATTTATAATATAATCGTGGTCCTACGCTCATATTTATAATATAAACGTGGTCCTTCGCTCATATTTATAATACAAACGTGGTCCATCGCTCATAATTATAATATAATCATGGTCTTTCGCTCATATTTATAATATAAACGTGGCCCTTCGCTCATATTTATAATTTAATCGTTGTCCTACGCTCATATTGATAATATAAACTTGGTCCTTCGCTCATATTTATCATGTAATAATGGTCCTTCGCTCATATTTATAATAGAAACGTGGTTCTTCGCTCATATTTATAATATAATCATGGTCCTTCGCTCATATTTATAATATAATAATGGTCCTTCGCTCATATTTATAATATAATCATGGTCCTTCGCTCATATTTATAATATAAGCATGGTCCTTCGCTCATATTTATAAAATAATCATAGTCTTTCGCTCATATGTATAATATAAACGTGGTCTTTCGCTCATATTTACAATATAAACATGGTCCTTCGCTCATATTTATAATATAAACGTGGTCCTACGCTCATATTTATAATATAAACATGGCCCTTCGCTCATATTTATAATTTAATCGTTGTCCTACGCTCATATTTATAATGTAAACTTGGTCCTTCGCTCATATTTATCATGTAATAATGGTCCTTCACTCATATTTATAATATAAACGTGGTTCTTCGCTCATATTTATAATATAAACGTGGTCCTTCGCTCATATTTATAATATAATCGTGTTCCTTCGCTCTTATTTATAATCTAAACGTGCCCTTCGCTCATATTTATAATATAAGCGTGGTCCTTCGCTCATATTTGACGGGTACTCATGGTCCTTCGCTGATATTTATAATATAAACGTGGTATTTTCCTCATATTTATAATACAAACGTGGTCCTTCACTGATATTTATAATATGAACGTGGTCCTTTGCTCATATTTATAATATAAACGTGGTCCTTCGCTCATACTTATAATATAAACGTGGTCCTTCGCTCATAATTATAACATAATCATGGTCCTTCGCTCATATTTATAATGTAATCATGGTCCTTTGCTCATATTTATAATATAATCATGGTCCTTGCTCATATTTATAATATAATCATGGTCCTTCGCTCATATTTACTATATAAGCATGGTCCTTCGCTCATATTTATAATATAATCATAGTCTTTCGCTCATATTTATAATATAAATGTGGTCCTTCGCTCATATTTATAATATAATCATGGTCCTTCGCTCATATTTACAATATAAGCATGGTCCTTCGCTCATATTTATAATATAATCATGGTCCTTCGCTCATATTTATAATATAATCATGGCCCTTCGCTCATATTTATCACGTACTCATGGTTCTTCGCTCATATTTTTAATATAAACGTTGTCCTTCGCTCATTATTATAACATAAACGTGGTCCTACGCTCATATTTATAATATAAACGTGGTCCTTCGCTCATATTTGACACGTACTCATGGTCCTTCGCTCATATTTATAATATAAACGTGGCCCTTCATTCATATATATCACTTACTCATGGTCCTTCGCTCATATTTATAATATAATCGTGTTCCTTCGCTCATATTTATAATATAAGCGTGGTCCTTCGCTCATATTTGACAGGTACTCATGGTCCTTAGCTGATATTTATAATATAAGCATGGTCCTTCGTTCATATTTATAATGTAAGCACGGTACTTCGCTCATATTTATAATATAATCATGGTCCTTCGCTCATATTTATAATATAAACGTAGTCCTTCGCTCATATTTATAATATAATCATGGCCCTTCGCTCATATATATCACTTACTCATGGTCCTTCGCTCATATTTATAATATAATCGTGTTCCTTCGCTCTTATTTATAATATAAACTTGCCCTTCGCTCATATTTAAAATATAAGCGTGGTCCTTCGCTCATATTTGACAGGTACTCATGGTCCTTCGCTGATATTCATAATATAATCATGGTCCTTCGCTGATATTCATAATATAATCATGGTCCTTCGCTCATATTTGCAATATAAGCATGGTCCTTCGCTCATATTTATAATATAATCATAGTCTTTCGCTCATATTTATAATATAAACGTGGCCCTTCGCTCATATTTATAATATAAACGTGGTCCTTCACTCATATTTATAATATAAACGTGGTCCTTCGCTCATATTTATAATATAATCATGGTCCTTCACTCATATTTACAATATAAGCATGGTCCTTCGCTCATATTTATAATATAATCATAGTCTTTCGCTCATAGTTATAATATAAACGTGGTCCTTCGCTTATATTTATAATATAATCATGGTCGTTCGCTCATATTTATAATATAAGCATGGTCCTTCGCTCATATTTATAATATAATCTTGGTCCTTCGCTCATATTTATAATATAATCATAGTCTTTCGTTCATATTTATAATATAATCGTGGTCCTTCGCTCATATTTATCATGTAATCATGTCCCTTCGCTCATATTTATAATATGAACGTGGTCCTTCGCTCATATTTATAATATAAACGTGGTCCATCGCTCATAATTTAATATAATCATGGTCTTTCGCTCATATTTATAATATAATCGTGGTCCTTCGCTCATATTTATAATATAAACGTGGTCCTTCGCTTATGTTTATAATATAATCGTGTTCTTTCGCTCATATTTATAATATAATCGTGGTCCTTCGCTCATATTTATCATGTAATAATGGCCCTTCGCTTATATTTATAATTTAATCATGGTCCTACGCTCATATTTATAATATAAACGTGGTCTTTCGCTCATATTTACAATATAAACATGGTCCTTCGCTCATATTTATAATATAAACGTGGTCCTACGCTCATATTTATAATATAAGCATGGTCCTTCGCTTATATTTATAATATAATCATGGTCCTTCGCTCATATTTATAATATGAACGTGGTCCTTCGCTTATGTTTATAATATAATCGTGGTCTTTCGCTCATATTTATAATATAATCGTGGTCCTTCGCTCATATTTATAACATAATCATGATCCTTCGCTGATATTTATAATATAATCATGGTCCTTCACTCATATTTATAATATAATCATGGTCCTTCGCACATATTTATAATATAAACTTGGTCCTTCGCTCATATTTATCATGTAATAATGGTCCTTCTCTCATATTTATAATATAAACGTGGTTCTTCGCTCATATTTATAATATAAACGTGGTCCTTCGCTCATATTTATAATATAATCGTGTTCCTTCGCTCTTATTTGTAATATAAACGTGCCCTTCGCTCATATTTATAATATAAGCGTGGTCCTTCGCTCATATTTGACAGGTACTCATGGTCCTTCGCTGATATTTATAATATAAACGTGGTATTTCGCTCATATTTATAATATAAACGTGGTCCTTCACTGATATTTATAATATGAACGTGGTCCTTTGCTCATATTTATAATATAATCATGGTCCTTCGCTCATATTTACAATATAAGCATGGTCCTTCGCTCATATTTATAATATAATCATGGTCATTCGCTCATATTTACAATATAAGCATGGTCCTTCGCTCATATTTATAATATAAACATAGTCTTTTGCTCATATTTATAATATAAATGTGGTCCTTCGCTTATATTTATAATATAATCATGGTCCTTCACTCATATTTATAATATAAACGTGGTCCTTCGCTCATATGTATAATATAATTATGGTCCTTCGCTCATATTTACAATATAAACATGGTCCTTTGCTCATATTTATAATATATTCATGGTCCTTCGCTCATATTTATAATATAATCATGGCCCTTCGCTCATATTTATCACGTACTCATGGTCCTTCACTCATATTTATAATATAATCATGATCCTTCGCTCATATTTACAATATAAGCATGGTCCTTCGCTCATATTTATAATATAATCATGGTCCTTCGCTCATATTTATAATATAATCATGGCCCTTCGCTCATATTTATTACGTACTCATGGTCCTTCGCTCATATTTTTAATATAAACGTTGTCCTTCGCTCATAATTATAACATAAACGTGGTCCTACGCTCATATTTATAATATAAACGTGGTCCTTCGCTCATATTTGACACGTACTCATGGTCCTTCGCTCATATTTATAATATAAACGTGGCCCTTCGTTCATATATATCACTTACTCATGGTCATTCGCTCATATTTATAATATAATCGTGTTCCTTCGCTCTTATTTATAATATAAACGTGCCCTTCGCTCTTATTTATAATATAAGCGTGGTCATTCGCTCATATTTATAATATAAGCATGGTCCTTCGCTCATATTTATAATATAATCATAGTCTTTCGCACATATTTATAATATAAATGTGGTCCTTCGCTTATATTTATAATATAGTCATGGTCCTTCGCTCATATTTATAATATAAACGTGGCCCTTCGCTCATATTTATAATATAAACGTGGTCCTTCACTCATATTTATAATATAAACGTGGTCCTTCGCTCATATTTATAATATAATCATGGTCCTTCGCTCATATTTACAATATAAGCATGGTCCTTTGCTCATATTTATAATATAATCATAGTCTTTCGTTCATATTTATAATATAATCGTGGTCCTTCGCTCATATTTATCATGTAATCATGTCCCTTCGCTCATATTTATAATATAAACGTGGTCCTTCGCTCGTATTTATAATATAATCGTGTTCCTTCGCTCTTATTTATATTTAAATATAAACGTGCCCTTCGCTCATATTTATAATATAAGCGTGGTCCTTCGCTCATATTTGACAGGTACTCATGGTCCTTCGCTGATATTTATAATATAAACGTGGTATTTCGCTCATATTTATAATATAAACGTGGTCCTTCACTGATATTTATAATATGAACGTGGTCCTTTGCTCATATTTATAATATAATCATGGTCCTTCGCTCATATTTACAATATAATCATGGTCCTTCGCTCATATTTTTAATATAATCATGGTCCTTCGCTCATAATTATAATATAATCATGGTCCTTCGCTCATATTTATAATATAATCATGGTCCTTCGCTCATATTTAGAATATAAGCATGGTCCTTCGCTCATATTTATAATATAATCATAGTCTTTCGCTCATATTTATAATATAAATGTGGTCCTTCGCTCATATGTATAATATAATCATGGTCCATCGCTCATATTTACAATATAAACATGGTCCTTTGCTCATATTTATAATATATTCATGGTCCTTCGCTCATATTTATAATATAATCATGGCCCTTCGCTCATATTTATCACGTACTCATGGTCCTTCGCTCATATTTATAATATAATCATGGTCCTTCGCTCATATTTACAATATAAGCATGGTCCTTCGCTCATATTTATAATATAATCATGGTCCTTCGCTCATATTTATAATATAATCATGGCCCTTCGCTCATATTTATCACGTACTCATGGTCCTTCGCTCATATTTTTAATATAAACGTTGTCCTTCGCTCATAATTATAACATAAACGTGGTCCTACGCTCATATTTATAATATAAACGTGGTCCTTCGCTCATATTTGACACGTACTCATGGTCCTTCGCTCATATTTATAATATAAACGTGGCCCTTCGTTCATATATATCACTTACTCATGGTCATTCGCTCATATTTATAATATAATCGTGTTCCTTCGCTCTTATTTATAATATAAACGTGCCCTTCGCTCTTATTTATAATATAAGCGTGGTCATCATTCGCTCATATTTATAATATAAGCATGGTCCTTCGCTCATATTTATAATATAATCATGGTCCTTCGCCCATAATTATAATATAAACATAGTCCTTCGCTCATATTTATAATATAAGCGTGGTCCTTCGCTCATATTTGACAGGTACTCATGGTCCTTCGCTGATATTTATAATATAATCATGGTCCTTCGCTGATATTTATAATATAATCATGGTCCTTCGCTCATATTTACAATATAATCATGGTCCTTCGCTCATATTTACAATATAAGCATGGTCCTTCGCTCATATTTATAATATAATCATAGTCTTTCGCTCATATTTATAATATAAATGTGGTCCTTCGCTTATATTTATAATATAATCATGGTCCTTCGCTCATATTTATAATATAAACGTGGCCCTTCGCTCATATTTATAATATAAACGTGGTCCTTCACTCATATTTATAATATAAACGTGGTCCTTCGCTCATATTTATAATATAATCATGGTCCTTCACTCATATTTACAATATAAGCATGGTCGTTCGCTCATATTTATAATATAATCATAGTCTTTCGCTCATATTTATAATATAAACGTGGTCCTTCGCTTATATTTATAATATAATCATGGTCGTTCGCTCATATTTATAATATAAGCATGGTCCTTCGCTCATATTAATAATATAATCATGGTCCTTCGCTCATATTTATAATATAATCATGGTCTTTCGCTCATATTTATAATATAATCATGGTCTTTCGCTCATATTTATAGTATAAATGTGGTCCTTCGCTTATATTTATAATATAATCGTGGTCCTTCACTCATATTTATAATATAATCATGGTCCTTCGCTCATATTTATAATATAATCATGGTCCTTCGCTCATACTTACAATATAAGCATGGTCCTTCACTCATATTTATAAAATAATCATAGTCTTTCGCTCATATTTATAATATAAACGTGGTCCTTCGCTTATATTTATAATATAATCATGGTCCTTCGCTCATATTTATAATATAATCATGGTCCTTCGCTCATATTTATAATATAAACGTGCTCCTTCGCTCATATTTATCATGTAATAATGTCCCTTCGCTCATATTTATAATTTAATCGTGGTCCTACGCTCATATTTATAATATAAACGTGGTCCTTCGCTCATATTTATAATATAATCGTGGTCCTACGCTCATATTTATAATATAAACGTGGTCCTTCGCTCATATTTATAATATAAACGTGGTCCATCGCTCATAATTATAATATAATCATGGTCTTTCGCTCATATTTATAATATAAACGTGGCCCTTCGCTCATATTTATAATTTAATCGTTGTCCTACGCTCATATTGATAATATAAACTTGATCCTTCGCTCATATTTATCATGTAATAATGGTCCTTCGCTCATATTTATAATAGAAACGTGGTTCTTCGCTCATATTTATAATATAATCATGGTCCTTCGCTCATATTTATAATATAATCATGGTCCTTCGCTCATATTTATAATATAATCATGGTCCTTCGCTCATATTTATCATGTAATAATGGTCCTTCGCTCATATTTATAATAGAAACGTGGTCTTTCGCTCATATTTACAATATAAACATGGTCCTTCGCTCATATTTATAATATAAACGTGGTCCTACGCTCATATTTATAATATAAACATGGCCCTTCGCTCATATTTATAATTTAATCGTTGTCCTACGCTCATATTTATAATATAAACTTGGTCCTTCGCTCATATTTATCATGTAATAATGGTCCTTCACTCATATTTATAATATAAACGTGGTTCTTCGCTCATATTTATAATATAAACGTGGTCCTTCGCTCATATTTATAATATAATCGTGTTCCTTCGCTCTTATTTATAATCTAAACGTGCCCTTCGCTCATATTTATAATATAAGCGTGGTCCTTCGCTCATATTTGACGGGTACTCATGGTCCTTCGCTGATATTTATAATATAAACGTGGTATTTCGCTCATATTTATAATATAAACGTGGTCCTTCACTGATATTTATAATATGAACGTGGTCCTTTGCTCATATTTATAATATAAACGTGGTCCTTCGCTCATACTTATAATATAAACGTGGTCCTTCGCTCATAATTATAACATAATCATGGTCCTTCGCTCATATTTATAATGTAATCATGGTCCTTTGCTCATATTTATAATATAATCATGGTCCTTGCTCATATTTATAATATAATCATGGTCCTTCGCTCATATTTACAATATAAGCATGGTCCTTCGCTCATATTTATAATATAATCATAGTCTTTCGCTCATATTTATAATATAAATGTGGTCCTTCGCTCATATTTATAATATAATCATGGTCCTTCGCTCATATTTATAATATAATCATGGCCCTTCGCTCATATTTATCACGTACTCATGGTTCTTCGCTCATATTTTTAATATAAACGTTGTCCTTCGCACATTATTATAACATAAACGTGGTCCTACGCTCATATTTATAATATAAACGTGGTCCTTCGCTCATATTTGACACGTACTCATGGTCCTTCGCTCATATTTATAATATAAACGTGGCCCTTCATTCATATATATCACTTACTCATGGTCCTTCGCTCATATTTATAATATAATCGTGTTCCTTCGCTCTTATTTATAATATAAACGTGCCCTTCGCTCATATTTATAATATAAGCGTAGTCCTTCGCTCATATTTGACAGGTACTCATGGTCCTTCGCTGATATTTATAATATAAGCATGGTTCTTCGTTCATATTTATAATGTAAGCACGGTACTTCGCTCATATTTATAATATAATCATGGTCCTTCGCTCATATTTATAATATAAACGTAGTCCTTCGCTCATATTTATAATATAATCATGGCCCTTCGCTCATATATATCACTTACTCATGGTCCTTCGCTCATATTTATAATATAATCGTGTTCCTTCGCTCTTATTTATAATATAAACCTGCCCTACGCTCATATTTATAATATAAGCGTGGTCCTTCGCTCATATTTGACAGGTACTCATGGTCCTTCGCTGATATTCATAATATAATCATGGTCCTTCGCTGATATTTATAATATAATCATGGTCCTTCGCTCATATTTACAATATAAGCATGGTCCTTCGCTCATATTTATAATATAATCATAGTCTTTCGCTCATATTTATAATATAAATGTGGTTCTTCGCTTATATTTATAATATAATCATGGTCCTTCGCTCATATTTATAATATAAACGTGGCCCTTCGCTCATATTTATAATATAAACGTGGTCCTTCACTCATATTTATAATATAAACGTGGTCCTTCGCTCATATTTATAATATAATCATGGTCCTTCACTCATATTTACAATATAAGCATGGTCCTTCGCTCATATTTATAATATAATCATAGTCTTTCGCTCATAGTTATAATATAAACGTGGTCCTTCGCTTATATTTATAATATAATCATGGTCGTTCGCTCATATTTATAATATAAGCATGGTCCTTCGCTCATATTTATAATATAATCATGGTCCTTCGCTCATATTTATAATATAATCATAGTCTTTCGTTCATATTTATAATATAATCGTGGTCCTTCGCTCATATTTATCATGTAATCATGTCCCTTCGCTCATATTTATAATATAAACGTGGTCCTTCGCTCATATTTATAATATAAACGTGGTCCATCGCTCATAATTTAATATAATCATGGTCTTTCGCTCATATTTATAATATAATCGTGGTCCTTCGCTCATATTTATAATATAAACGTGGTCCTTCGCTTATGTTTATAATATAATCGTGGTCTTTCGCTCATATTTATAATATAATCGTGGTCCTTCGCTCATATTTATCATGTAATAATGGCCCTTCGCTTATATTTATAATTTAATCATGGTCCTACGCTCATATTTATAATATAAACGTGGTCTTTCGCTCATATTTACAATATAAACATGGTCCTTCGCTCATATTTATAATATAAACGTGGTCCTACGCTCATATTTATAATATAAGCATGGTCCTTCGCTTATATTTATAATATAATCATGGTCCTTCGCTCATATTTATAATATGAACGTGGTCCTTCGCTTATGTTTATAATATAATCGTGGTCTTTCGCTCATATTTATAATATAATCGTGGTCCTTCGCTCATATTTATAACATAATCATGATATTTCGCTGATATTTATAATATAATCATGGTCCTTCACTCATATTTATAATATAATCATGGTCCTTCGCTCATATTTATAATATAAACTTGGTCCTTCGCTCATATTTATCATGTAATAATGGTCCTTCTCTCATATTTATAATATAAACGTGGTTCTTCGCTCATATTTATAATATAAACGTGGTCCTTCGCTCATATTTATAATATAATCGTGTTCCTTCGCTCTTATGTGTAATATAAACGTGCCCTTCGCTCATATTTATAATATAAGCGTGGTCCTTCGCTCATATTTGACAGGTACTCATGGTCCTTCGCTGATATTTATAATATAAACGTGGTATTTCGCTCATATTTATAATATAAACGTGGTCCTTTGCTCATATTTATAATATAATCATGGTCCTTCGCTCATATTTACAATATAAGCATGGTCCTTCGCTCATATTTATAATATAATCATGGTCCTTCGCTCATATTTACAATATAATCATGGTCCTTCGCTCATATTTATCATGTAATCATGTCCCTTCGCTCATATTTATAATATAAACGTGGTCTTTTGCTCATATTTATAATATAATCATGGTCCTTCGCTCATATTTACAATATAAGCATGGTCCTTCGCTCATATTTATAATATAATCATAGTCTTTCGTTCATATTTATAATATAATCGTGGTCCTTCCCTCATATTTATCATGTAATCATGTCCCTTCGCTCATATTTATAATATAAACGTGGTCTTTCGCTCATATTTATAATATAATCGTGTTCCTTCGCTCTTATTTATATTTAAATATAAACGTGCCCTTCGCTGATATTTATAATATAAACGTGGTATTTCGCTCATATTTATAATATAAACGTGGTCCTTCACTGATATTTATAATATGAACGTGGTCCTTTGCTCATATTTATAATATAATCATGGTCCTTCGCTCATATTTACAATATAATCATGGTCCTTCGCTCATATTTATAATATAATCATGGTCCTTCGCTCATAATTATAATATAATCATGGTCCTTCGCTCATATTTATAATATAATCATGGTCCTTCGCTCATATTTACAATATAAGCATGGTCCTTCGCTCATATTTATAATATAATCATAGTCTTTCGCTCATATTTATAATATAAATGTGGTCCTTCGCTCATATGTATAATATAATCATGGTCCATCGCTCATATTTACAATATAAACATGGTCCTTTGCTCATATTTATAATATATTCATGGTCCTTCGCTCATATTTATAATATAATCATGGCCCTTCGCTCATATTTATCACGTACTCATGGTCCATCGCTCATATTTATAATATAATCATGGTCCTTCGCTCATATTTACAATATAAGCATGGTCCTTCGCTCATATTTATAATATAATCATGGTCCTTCGCTCATATTTATAATATAATCATGGCCCTTCGCTCATATTTATTACGTACTCATGGTCCTTCGCTCATATTTTTAATATAAACGTTGTCCTTCGCTCATAATTATAACATAAACGTGGTCCTACGCTCATATTTATAATATAAACGTGGTCCTTCGCTCATATTTGACACGTACTCATGGTCCTTCGCTCATATTTATAATATAAACGTGGCCCTTCGTTCATATATATCACTTACTCATGGTCATTCGCTCATATTTATAATATAATCGTGTTCCTTCGCTCTTATTTATAATATAAACGTGCCCTTCGCTCTTATTTATAATATAAGCGTGGTCATCATTCGCTCATATTTATAATATAAGCATGGTCCTTCGCTCATATTTATAATATAATCATGGTCCTTCGCCCATAATTATAATATAAACATAGTCCTTCGCTCATATTTATAATATAATCATGGTCCTTCGCTCATATATATCACTTACTCATGGTCATTCGCTCATATTTATAATATAATCGTGTTCCTTCGCTCTTATTTATAATATAAACTTGCCCTTCGCTCATATTTATAATATAAGCGTGGTCCTTCGCTCATATTTGACAGGTACTCATGGTCCTTCGCTGATATTTATAATATAATCATGGTCCTTCGCTCATATTTATAATATAATCATGGTCCTTCGCTCATATTTACAATATAAGCATGGTCCTTCGCTCATATTTATAATATAATCATAGTCTTTCGCTCATATTTATAATATAAATGTGGTCCTTCGCTTATATTTATAATATAATCATGGTCCTTCGCTCATATTTATAATATAAACGTGGCCCTTCGCTCATATTTATAATATAAACGTGGTCCTTCACTCATATTTATAATATAAACGTGGTCCTTCGCTCTTATTTATAATATAATCATGGTCCTTCACTCATATTTACAATATAAGCATGGTCGTTCGCTCATATTTATAATATAATCATAGTCTTTCGCTCATATTTATAATATAAACGTGGTCCATCGCTTATATTTATAATATAATCATGGTCGTTCGCTCATATTTATAATATAAGCATGGTCCTTCGCTCATATTAATAATATAATCATGGTCCTTCGCTCATATTTATAATATAATCATGGTCTTTCGCTCATATTTATAATATAATCATGGTCTTTCGCTCATATTTATAGTATAAATGTGGTCCTTCGCTTATATTTATAATATAATTGTGGTCCTTCACTCATATTTATAATATAATCATGGTCCTTCGCTCATATTTATAATATAATCATGGTCCTTCGCTCATACTTACAATATAAGCATGGTCCTTCGCTCATATTTATAAAATAATCATAGTCTTTCGCTCATATTTATAATATAAACGTGGTCCTTCACTTATATTTATAATATAATCATGGTCCTTCGCTCATATTTATAATATAATCATGGTCCTTCGCTCATATTTATAATATAAACGTGCTCCTTCGCTCATATTTATCATGTAATAATGTCCCTTCGCTCATATTTATAATTTAATCGTGGTCCTACGCTCATATTTATAATATAAACGTGGTCCTTCGCTCATATTTATAATATAATCGTGGTCCTACGCTCATATTTATAATATAAACGTGGTCCTTCGCTCATATTTATAATATAAACGTGGTCCATCGCTCATAATTATAATATAATCATGGTCTTTCGCTCATATTTATAATATAAACGTGGTCCTTCGCTCATATTTATAATTTAATCGTTGTCCTACGCTCATATTGATAATATAAACTTGGTCCTTCGCTCATATTTATCATGTAATAATGGTCCTTCGCTCATATTTATAATAGAAACGTGGTTCTTCGCTCATATTTATAATATAATCATGGTCCTTCGCTCATATTTATAATAAAATCATGGTCCTTCGCTCATATTTATAATATAATCATGGTCCTTCGCTCATATTTATAACATAAGCATGGTCCTTCGCTCATATTTATAAAATAATCATAGTCTTTAGCTCATATGTATAATATAAACGTGGTCTTTCGCTCATATTTACAATATAAACATGGTCCTTCGCTCATATTTATAATATAAACGTGGTCCTACGCTCATATTTATAATATAAACATGGCCCTTCGCTCATATTTATAATTTAATCGTTGTCCTACGCTCATATTTATAATATAAACTTGGTCCTTCGCTCATATTTATAATATAAACGTGGTCCTTCGCTCATATTTATAATATAATCGTGTTCCTTCGCTCTTATTTGTAATCTAAACGTGCCCTTCGCTCATATTTATAATATAAGCGTGGTCCGTCGCTCATATTTGACGAGTACTCATGGTCCTTCGCTGATATTTATAATATAAACGTGGTATTTCGCTCATATTTATAATATAAACGTGGTCCTTCACTGATATTTATAATATGAACGTGGTCCTTTGCTCATATTTATAATATAAACGTGGTCCTTCGCTCATACTTATAATATAAACGTGGTCCTTCGCTCATAATTATAACATAATCATGGTCCTTCGCTCATATTTATAATGTAATCATGGTCCTTTGCTCATATTTATAATATAATCATGGTCCTTGCTCATATTTATAATATAATCATGGTCCTTCGCTCATATTTACAATATAAGCATGGTCCTTCGCTCATATTTATAATATAATCATAGTCCTTCGCTCATATTTATAATATAAATGTGGTCCTTCGCTCACATTTATAATATAATCATGGTACTTCGCTCATATTTACAATATAAGCATGGTCCTTCGCTCATATTTATAATATAATCATGGTCCTTCGCTCATATTTATAATATAATCATGGCCCTTCGCTCATATTTATCACGTACTCATGGTTCTTCGCTCATATTTTTAATATAAACGTTGTCCTTCGCTCATTATTATAACATAAACGTGGTCCTACGCTCATATTTATAATATAAACGTGGTCCTTCGCTCATATTTGACACGTACTCATGGTCCTTCGCTCATATTTATAATATAAACGTGGCCCTTCATTCATATATATCACTTACTCATGGTCCTTCGCTCATATTTATAATATAATCGTGTTCCTTCGCTCTTATTTATAATATAAACGTGCCCTTCGCTCTTATTAATAATATAAGCGTGGTCATCATTCGCTCATATTTATAATATAAGCGTGGTCCTTCGCTCATATTTGACAGGTACTCATGGTCCTTCGCTGATATTTATAATATAATCATGGTCCTTCGCTGATATTTATAATATAATCATGGTCCTTCGCTCATATTTACAATATAATCATGGTCCTTCGCTCATATTTATAATATAATCATAGTCTTTCGCTCATATTTATAATATAAATGTGGTCCTTCGCTTATATTTATAATATAATCATGGTCCTTCGCTCATATTTATAATATAAACGTGGCCCTTCGCTCATATTTATAATATAAACGTGGTCCTTCACTCATATTTATAATATAAACGTGGTCCTTCGCTCATATTTATAATATAATCATGGTCCTTCACTCATATTTACAATATAAGCATGGTCGTTCGCTCATATTTATAATATAATCATAGTCTTTCGCTCATATTTATAATATAAACGTGGTCCTTCGCTTATATTTATAATATAATCATGGTCGTTCGCTCATATTTATAATATAAGCATGGTCCTTCGCTCATATTAATAATATAATCATGGTCCTTCGCTCATATTTATAATATAATCATGGTCTTTCGCTCATATTTATAATATAATCATGGTCTTTCGCTCATATTTATAGTATAAATGTGGTCCTTCGCTTATATTTATAATATAATCGTGGTCCTTCACTCATATTTATAATATAATCATGGTCCTTCGCTCATATTTATAATATAATCATGGTCCTTCGCTCATACTTACAATATAAGCATGGTCCTTCGCTCATATTTATAAAATAATCATAGTCTTTCGCTCATATTTATAATATAAACGTGGTCCTTCGCTTATATTTATAATATAATCATGGTCCTTCGCTCATATTTATAATACAATCATGGTCCTTCGCTCATATTTATAATATAAACGTGCTCCTTCGCTCATATTTATCATGTAATAATGTCCCTTCGCTCATATTTATAATTTAATCGTGGTCCTACGCTCATATTTATAATATAAACGTGGTCCTTCGCTCATATTTATAATATAATCGTGGTCCTACGCTCATATTTATAATATAAACGTGGTCCTTCGCTCATATTTATAATATAAACGTGGTCCATCGCTCATAATTATAATATAATCATGGTCTTTCGCTCATATTTATAATATAAACGTGGCCCTTCGCTCATATTTATAATTTAATCGTTGTCCTACGCTCATATTGATAATATAAACTTGGTCCTTCGCTCATATTTATCATGTAATAATGGTCCTTCGCTCATATTTATAATAGAAACGTGGTTCTTCGCTCATATTTATAATATAATCATGGTCCTTCGCTCATATTTATAATATAATCATGGTCCTTCGCTCATATTTATAATATAATCATGGTCCTTCGCTCATATTTATAATATAAGCATGGTCCTTCGCTCATATTTATAAAATAATCATAGTCTTTCGCTCATATGTATAATGTAAACGTGGTCTTTCGCTCATATTTACAATATAAACATGGTCCTTCGCTCATATTTATAATATAAACGTGGTCCTACGCTCATATTTATAATATAAACATGGCCCTTCGCTCATATTTATAATTTAATCGTTGTCCTACGCTCATATTTATAATATAAACTTGGTCCTTCGCTCATATTTATCATGTAATAATGGTCCTTCACTCATATTTATAATATAAACGTGGTTCTTCGCTCATATTTATAATCTAAACGTGGTCCTTCGCTCATATTTATAATATAATCGTGTTCCTTCGCTCTTATTTATAATCTAAACGTGCCCTTCGCTCATATTTATAATATAAGCGTGGTCCTTCGCTCATATTTGACGGGTACTCATGGTCCTTCGCTGATATTTATAATATAAACGTGGTATTTCGCTCATATTTATAATATAAACGTGGTCCTTCACTGATATTTATAATATGAACGTGGTCCTTTACTCATATTTATAATATAAACGTGGTCCTTCGCTCATACTTATAATATAAACGTGGACCTTCGCTCATAATTATAACATAATCATGGTCCTTCGCTCATATTTATAATGTAATCATAGTCCTTTGCTCATATTTATAATATAATCATGGTCCTTGCTCATATTTATAATATAATCATGGTCCTTCGCTCATATTTACAATATAAGCATGGTCCTTCGCTCATATTTATAATATAATCATAGTCTTTCGCTCATATTTATAATATAAATGTGGTCCTTCGCTCATATTTATAATATAATCATGGTCCTTCGCTCATATTTACAATATAAGCATGGTCCTTCGCTCATATTTATAATATAATCATGGTCCTTCGCTCATATTTATAATATAATCATGGCCCTTCGCTCATATTGATCACGTACTCGTGGTTCTTCGCTCATATTTTTAATATAAACGTTGTCCTTCGCTCATTATTATAACATAAACGTGGTCCTACGCCCATATTTATAATATAAACGTGGTCCTTCGCTCATATTTGACACGTACTCATGGTCCTTCGCTCATATTTATAATATAAACGTGGCCCTTCATTCATATATATCACTTACTCATGGTCCTTCGCTCATATTTATAATATAATCGTGTTCCTTCGCTCTTATTTATAATATAAACGTGCCCTTCGCTCATATTTATAATATAAGCGTGGTCCTTCGCTCATATTTGACAGGTACTCATGGTCCTTCGCTGATATTTATAATATAAGCATGGTCCTTCGTTCATATTTATAATGTAAGCACGGTACTTCGCTCATATTTATAATATAATCATGGTCCTTCGCTCATATTTATAATATAAACGTAGTCTTTCGCTCATATTTATAATATAATCATGGCCCTTCGCTCATATATATCACTTACTCATGGTCCTTCGCTCATATTTATAATATAATCGTGTTCCTTCGCTCTTATTTATAATATAAACTTGCCCTTCGCTCATATTTATAATATAAGCGTGGTCCTTCGCTCATATTTGACAGGTACTCATGGTCCTTCGCTGATATTCATAATATAATCATGGTCCTTCGCTGATATTTATAATATAATCATGGTCCTTCGCTCATATTTACAATATAAGCATGGTCCTTCGCTCATATTTATAATATAATCATAGTCTTTCGCTCATATTTATAATATAAATGTGGTTCTTCGCTTATATTTATAATATAATCATGGTATTTCGCTCATATTTATAATATAAACGTGGCCCTTCGCTCATATTTATAATATAAACGTGGTCCTTCACTCATATTTATAATATAAACGTGGTCCTTCGCTCATACTTATAATATAATCATGGTCCTTCACTCATATTTACAATATAAGCATGGTCCTTCGCTCATATTTATAATATAATCATAGTCTTTCGCTCATAGTTATAATATAAACGTGGTCCTTCGCTCATATTTATCATGTAATCATGTCCCTTCGCTCATATTTATAATATAAACGTGGTCCTTCGCTCATATTTATAATATAAACGTGGTCCATCGCTCATAATTTAATATAATCATGGTCTTTCGCTCATATTTATAATATAATCGTGGTCCTTCGCTCATATTTATAATATAAACGTGGTCCTTCGCTTATGTTTATAATATAATCGTGGTCTTTCGCTCATATTTATAATATAATCGTGGTCCTTCGCTCATATTTATCATGTAATAATGGCCCTTCGCTTATATTTATAATTTAATCATGGTCCTACGCTCATATTTATAATATAAACGTGGTCTTTCGCTCATATTTACAATATAAACATGGTCCTTCGCTCATATTTATAATATAAACGTGGTCCTACGCTCATATTTATAATATAAGCATGGTCCTTCGCTTATATTTATAATATAATCATGGTCCTTCGCTCATATTTATAATATGAACGTGGTCCTTCGCTTATGTTTATAATATAATCGTGGTCTTTCGCTCATATTTATAATATAATCGTGGTCCTTTGCTCATATTTATAACATAATCATGATCCTTCGCTGATATTTATAATATAATCATGGTCCTTCACTCATATTTATAATATAATCATGGTCCTTCGCTCATATTTATAATATAAACTTGGTCCTTCGCTCATATTTATCATGTAATAATGGTCCTTCTCTCATATTTATAATATAAACGTGGTTCTTCGCTCATATTTATAATATAAACGTGGTCCTTCGCTCATATTTATAATATAATCGTGTTCCTTCGCTCTTATTTGTAATATAAACGTGCCCTTCGCTCATATTTATAATATAAGCGTGGTCCTTCGCTCATATTTGACAGGTACTCATGGTCCTTCGCTGATATTTATAATATAAACGTGGTATTTCGCTCATATTTATAATATAAACGTGGTCCTTCACTGATATTTATAATATGAACGTGGTCCTTTGCTCATATTTATAATATAATCATGGTCCTTCGCTCATATTTACAATATAAGCATGGTCCTTCGCTCATATTTATAATATAATCATGGTCCTTCGCTCATATTTACAATATAATCATGGTCCTTCGCTCATATTTATCATGTAATCATGTCCCTTCGCTCATATTTATAATATAAACGTGGTCCTTTGCTCATATTTATAATATAATCATGGTCCTTCGCTCATATTTACAATATAAGCATGGTCCTTCGCTCATATTTATAATATAATCATAGTCTTTCGTTCATATTTATAATATTATCGTGGTCCTTCGCTCATATTTATCATGTAATCATGTCCCTTCGCTCATATTTATAATATAAACGTGGTCCTTCGCTCATATTTATAATATAATCGTGTTCCTTCGCTCTTATTTATATTTAAATATAAACGTGCCCTTCGCTCATATTTATAATATAAGCGTGGTCCTTCGCTCATATTTGACAGGTACTCATTTTCCTTCGCTGATATTTATAATATAAACGTGGTATTTCGCTCATATTTATAATATAAACGTGGTCCTTCACTGATATTTATAATATGAACGTGGTCCTTTGCTCATATTTATAATATAATCATGGTCCTTCGCTCATATTTACAATATAATCATGGTCCTTCGCTCATATTTATAATATAATCATGGTCCTTCGCTCATATTTACAATATAATCATGGTCCTTCGCTCATATTTACAATATAAGCATGGTCCTTCGCTCATATTTATAATATAATCAGTCTTTCGCTCATATTTATAATATAAATGTGGTCCTTCGCTCATATGTATAATATAATCATGGTCCATCGCTCATATTTACAATATAAACATGGTCCTTTGCTCATATTTATAATATATTCATGGTCCTTCGCTCATATTTATAATATAATCATGGCCCTTCGCTCATATTTATCACGTACTCATGGTCCTTCGCTCATATTTATAATATAATCATGGTCCTTCGCTCATATTTACAATATAAGCATGGTCCTTCGCTCATATTTATAATATAATCATGGTCCTTCGCTCATATTTATAATATAATCATGGCCCTTCGCTCATATTTATTACGTACTCATGGTCCTTCGCTCATATTTTTAATATAAACGTTGTCCTTTGCTCATAATTATAACATAAACGTGGTCCTACGCTCATATTTATAATATAAACGTGGTCCTTCGCTCATATATGACACGTACTCATGGTCCTTCGCTCATATTTATAATATAAACGTGGCCCTTCGTTCATATATATCACTTACTCATGGTCATTCGCTCATATTTATAATATAATCGTGTTCCTTCGCTCTTATTTATAATATAAACGTGCCCTTCGCTCTTATTTATAATATAAGCGTGGTCATCATTCGCTCATATTTATAATATAAGCATGGTCCTTCGCTCATATTTATAATATAATCATGGTCCTTCGCCCATAATTATAATATAAACATAGTCCTTCGCTCATATTTATAATATAATCATGGCCCTTCGCTCATATATATCACTTACTCATGGTCATTCGCTCATATTTATAATATAATCGTGTTCCTTCGCTCTTATTTATAATATAAACTTGCCCTTCGCTCATATTTATAATATAAGCGTGGTCCTTCGCTCATATTTGACAGGTACTCATGGTCCTTCGCTGATATTTATAATATAATCATGGTCCTTCGCTGATATTTATAATATAATCATGGTCCTTCGCTGATATTTACAATATAAGCATGGTCCTTCGCTCATATTTATAATATAATCATAGTCTTTCGCTCATATTTATAATATAAATGTGGTCCTTCGCTTATATTTATAATATAATCATGGTCCTTCGCTCATATTTATAATATAAACGTGGCCCTTCGCTCATATTTATAATATAAACGTGGTCCTTCACTCATATTTATAATATAAACATGGTCCTTCGCTCATATTTATAATATAATCATGGTCCTTCACTCATATTTACAATATAAGCATGGTCGTTCGCTCATATTTATAATATAATCATAGTCTTTCGCTCATATTTATAATATAAACGTGGTCCTTCGCTTATATTTATAATATAATCATGGTCCTTCGCTCATATTTATAATATAATCATGGTCCTTCGCTCATATTTATAATATAAACGTGCTCCTTCGCTCATATTTATCATGTAATAATGTCCCTTCGCTCATATTTATAATTTAATCGTGGTCCTACGCTCATATTTATAATATAAACGTGGTCCTTCGCTCATATTTATAATATAATCGTGGTCCTACGCTCATATTTATAATATAAACGTGGTCCTTCGCTCATATTTATAATATAAACGTGGTCCATCGCTCATAATTATAATATAATCATGGTCTTTCGCTCATATTTATAATATAAACGTGTCCCTTCGCTCATATTTATAATTTAATCGTTGTCCTACGCTCATATTGATAATATAAACTTGGTCCTTCGCTCATATTTATCATGTAATAATGGTCCTTCGCTCATATTTATAATAGAAACGTGGTTCTTCGCTCATATTTATAATATAATCATGGTCCTTCGCTCATATTTATAATATAATCATGGTCCTTCGCTCATATTTATAATATAATCATGGTCCTTCGCTCATATTTATAATATAAGCATGGTCCTTCGCTCATATTTATAAAATAATCATAGTCTTTCGCTCATATGTATAATATAAACGTGGTCTTTCGCTCATATTTACAATATAAACATGGTCCTTCGCTCATATTTATAATATAATCATGGTCCTTCGCTCATATTTATAATATAAACGTGCTCCTTCGCTCATATTTATCATGTAATAATGTCCCTTCGCTCATATTTATAATTTAATCGTGGTCCTACGCTCATATTTATAATATAAACGTGGTCCTTCGCTCATATTTATAATATAATCGTGGTCCTACGCTCATATTTATAATATAAACGTGGTCCTTCGCTCATATTTATAATATAAACGTGGTCCATCGCTCATAATTATAATATAATCATGGTCTTTCGCTCATATTTATAATATAAACGTGTCCCTTCGCTCATATTTATAATTTAATCGTTGTCCTACGCTCATATTGATAATATAAACTTGGTCCTTCGCTCATATTTATCATGTAATAATGGTCCTTCGCTCATATTTATAATAGAAACGTGGTTCTTCGCTCATATTTATAATATAATCATGGTCCTTCGCTCATATTTATAATATAATCATGGTCCTTCGCTCATATTTATAATATAATCATGGTCCTTCGCTCATATTTATAATATAAGCATGGTCCTTCGCTCATATTTATAAAATAATCATAGTCTTTCGCTCATATGTATAATATAAACGTGGTCTTTCGCTCATATTTACAATATAAACATGGTCCTTCGCTCATATTTATAATATAAACGTGGTCCTACGCTCATATTTATAATATAAACATGGCCCTTCGCTCATATTTATAATTTAATCGTTGTCCTACGCTCATATTTATAATATAAACTTGGTCCTTCGCTCATATTTATAATATAAACGTGGTCCTTCGCTCATATTTATAATATAATCGTGTTCCTTCGCTCTTATTTATAATCTAAACGTGCCCTTCGCTCATATTTATAATATAAGCGTGGTCCTTCGCTCATATTTGACGGGTACTCATGGTCCTTCGCTGATATTTATAATATAAACGTGGTATTTCGCTCATATTTATAATATAAACGTGGTCCTTCACTGATATTTATAATATGAACGTGGTCCTTTGCTCATATTTATAATATAAACGTGGTCCTTCGCTCATACTTATAATATAAACGTGGTCCTTCGCTCATAATTATAACATAATCATGGTCCTTCGCTCATATTTATAATGTAATCATGGGTCTTTGCTCATATTTATAATATAATCATGGTCCTTGCTCATATTTATAATATAATCATGGTCCTTCGCTCATATTTACAATATAAGCATGGTCCTTCGCTCATATTTATAATATAATCATAGTCTTTCGCTCATATTTATAATATAAATGTGGTCCTTCGCTCATATTTATAATATAATCATGGTACTTCGCTCATATTTACAATATAAGCATGGTCCTTCGCTCATATTTATAATATAATCATGGTCCTTCGCTCATAATTATAATATAATCATGGTCCTTCGCTCATATTTATAATATAATCATGGTCCTTCGCTCATAATTATAATATAATCATGGTCCTTCGCTCATATTTATAATATAATCATGGTCCTTCGCTCATATTTACAATATAAGCATGGTCCTTCGCTCATATTTATAATATAATCATAGTCTTTCGCTCATATTTATAATATAAATGTGGTCCTTCGCTCATATGTATAATATAATCATGGTCCATCGCTCATATTTACAATATAAACATGGTCCTTTGCTCATATTTATAATATATTCATGGTCCTTCGCTCATATTTATAATATAATCATGGCCCTTCGCTCATATTTATCACGTACTCATGGACCTTCGCTCATATTTATAATATAATCATGGTCCTTCGCTCATATTTACAATATAAGCATGGTCCTTCGCTCATATTTATAATATAATCATGGTCCTTCGCTCATATTTATAATATAATCATGGCCCTTCGCTCATATTTATTACGTACTCATGGTCCTTCGCTCATATTTTTAATATAAACGTTGTCCTTCGCTCATAATTATAACATAAACGTGGTCCTACGCTCATATTTATAATATAAACGTGGTCCTTCGCTCATATTTGACACGTACTCATGGTCCTTCGCTCATATTTATAATATAAACGTGGCCCTTCGTTCATATATATCACTTACTCATGGTCCTTCGCTCATATTTATCATGTAATCATGTCCCTTCGCTCATATTTATAATATAAACGTGGTCCTTTGCTCATATTTATAATATAATCATGGTCCTTCGCTCATATTTACAATATAAGCATGGTCCTTCGCTCATATTTATAATATAATCATAGTCTTTCGTTCATATTTATAATATTATCGTGGTCCTTCGCTCATATTTATCATGTAATCATGTCCCTTCGCTCATATTTATAATATAAACGTGGTCCTTCGCTCATATTTATAATATAATCGTGTTCCTTCGCTCTTATTTATATTTAAATATAAACGTGCCCTTCGCTCATATTTATAATATAAGCGTGGTCCTTCGCTCATATTTGACAGGTACTCATTTTCCTTCGCTGATATTTCTAATATAAACGTGGTATTTCGCTCATATTTATAATATAAACGTGGTCCTTCACTGATATTTATAATATGAACGTGGTCCTTTGCTCATATTTATAATATAATCATGGTCCTTCGCTCATATTTACAATATAATCATGGTCCTTCGCTCATATTTATAATATAATCATGGTCCTTCGCTCATATTTACAATATAATCATGGTCCTTCGCTCATATTTACAATATAAGCATGGTCCTTCGCTCATATTTATAATATAATCAGTCTTTCGCTCATATTTATAATATAAATGTGGTCCTTCGCTCATATGTATAATATAATCATGGTCCATCGCTCATATTTACAATATAAACATGGTCCTTTGCTCATATTTATAATATATTCATGGTCCTTCGCTCATATTTATAATATAATCATGGCCCTTCGCTCATATTTATCACGTACTCATGGTCCTTCGCTCATATTTATAATATAATCATGGTCCTTCGCTCATATTTACAATATAAGCATGGTCCTTCGCTCATATTTATAATATAATCATGGTCCTTCGCTCATATTTATAATATAATCATGGCCCTTCGCTCATATTTATTACGTACTCATGGTCCTTCGCTCATATTTTTAATATAAACGTTGTCCTTTGCTCATAATTATAACATAAACGTGGTCCTACGCTCATATTTATAATATAAACGTGGTCCTTCGCTCATATATGACACGTACTCATGGTCCTTCGCTCATATTTATAATATAAACGTGGCCCTTCGTTCATATATATCACTTACTCATGGTCATTCGCTCATATTTATAATATAATCGTGTTCCTTCGCTCTTATTTATAATATAAACGTGCCCTTCGCTCTTATTTATAATATAAGCGTGGTCATCATTCGCTCATATTTATAATATAAGCATGGTCCTTCGCTCATATTTATAATATAATCATGGTCCTTCGCCCATAATTATAATATAAACATAGTCCTTCGCTCATATTTATAATATAATCATGGCCCTTCGCTCATATATATCACTTACTCATGGTCATTCGCTCATATTTATAATATAATCGTGTTCCTTCGCTCTTATTTATAATATAAACTTGCCCTTCGCTCATATTTATAATATAAGCGTGGTCCTTCGCTCATATTTGACAGGTACTCATGGTCCTTCGCTGATATTTATAATATAATCATGGTCCTTCGCTGATATTTATAATATAATCATGGTCCTTCGCTGATATTTACATTATAAGCATGGTCCTTCGCTCATATTTATAATATAATCATAGTCTTTCGCTCATATTTATAATATAAATGTGGTCCTTCGCTTATATTTATAATATAATCATGGTCCTTCGCTCATATTTATAATATAAACGTGGCCCTTCGCTCATATTTATAATATAAACGTGGTCCTTCACTCATATTTATAATATAAACATGGTCCTTCGCTCATATTTATAATATAATCATGGTCCTTCACTCATATTTACAATATAAGCATGGTCGTTCGCTCATATTTATAATATAATCATAGTCTTTCGCTCATATTTATAATATAAACGTGGTCCTTCGCTTATATTTATAATATAATCATGGTCCTTCGCTCATATTTATAATATAATCATGGTCCTTCGCTCATATTTATAATATAAACGTGCTCCTTCGCTCATATTTATCATGTAATAATGTCCCTTCGCTCATATTTATAATTTAATCGTGGTCCTACGCTCATATTTATAATATAAACGTGGTCCTTCGCTCATATTTATAATATAATCGTGGTCCTACGCTCATATTTATAATATAAACGTGGTCCTTCGCTCATATTTATAATATAAACGTGGTCCATCGCTCATAATTATAATATAATCATGGTCTTTCGCTCATATTTATAATATAAACGTGTCCCTTCGCTCATATTTATAATTTAATCGTTGTCCTACGCTCATATTGATAATATAAACTTGGTCCTTCGCTCATATTTATCATGTAATAATGGTCCTTCGCTCATATTTATAATAGAAACGTGGTTCTTCGCTCATATTTATAATATAATCATGGTCCTTCGCTCATATTTATAATATAATCATGGTCCTTCGCTCATATTTATAATATAATCATGGTCCTTCGCTCATATTTATAATATAAGCATGGTCCTTCGCTCATATTTATAAAATAATCATAGTCTTTCGCTCATATGTATAATATAAACGTGGTCTTTCGCTCATATTTACAATATAAACATGGTCCTTCGCTCATATTTATAATATAATCATGGTCCTTCGCTCATATTTATAATATAAACGTGCTCCTTCGCTCATATTTATCATGTAATAATGTCCCTTCGCTCATATTTATAATTTAATCGTGGTCCTACGCTCATATTTATAATATAAACGTGGTCCTTCGCTCATATTTATAATATAATCGTGGTCCTACGCTCATATTTATAATATAAACGTGGTCCTTCGCTCATATTTATAATATAAACGTGGTCCATCGCTCATAATTATAATATAATCATGGTCTTTCGCTCATATTTATAATATAAACGTGTCCCTTCGCTCATATTTATAATTTAATCGTTGTCCTACGCTCATATTGATAATATAAACTTGGTCCTTCGCTCATATTTATCATGTAATAATGGTCCTTCGCTCATATTTATAATAGAAACGTGGTTCTTCGCTCATATTTATAATATAATCATGGTCCTTCGCTCATATTTATAATATAATCATGGTCCTTCGCTCATATTTATAATATAATCATGGTCCTTCGCTCATATTTATAATATAAGCATGGTCCTTCGCTCATATTTATAAAATAATCATAGTCTTTCGCTCATATGTATAATATAAACGTGGTCTTTCGCTCATATTTACAATATAAACATGGTCCTTCGCTCATATTTATAATATAAACGTGGTCCTACGCTCATATTTATAATATAAACATGGCCCTTCGCTCATATTTATAATTTAATCGTTGTCCTACGCTCATATTTATAATATAAACTTGGTCCTTCGCTCATATTTATAATATAAACGTGGTCCTTCGCTCATATTTATAATATAATCGTGTTCCTTCGCTCTTATTTATAATCTAAACGTGCCCTTCGCTCATATTTATAATATAAGCGTGGTCCTTCGCTCATATTTGACGGGTACTCATGGTCCTTCGCTGATATTTATAATATAAACGTGGTATTTCGCTCATATTTATAATATAAACGTGGTCCTTCACTGATATTTATAATATGAACGTGGTCCTTTGCTCATATTTATAATATAAACGTGGTCCTTCGCTCATACTTATAATATAAACGTGGTCCTTCGCTCATAATTATAACATAATCATGGTCCTTCGCTCATATTTATAATGTAATCATGGGTCTTTGCTCATATTTATAATATAATCATGGTCCTTGCTCATATTTATAATATAATCATGGTCCTTCGCTCATATTTACAATATAAGCATGGTCCTTCGCTCATATTTATAATATAATCATAGTCTTTCGCTCATATTTATAATATAAATGTGGTCCTTCGCTCATATTTATAATATAATCATGGTACTTCGCTCATATTTACAATATAAGCATGGTCCTTCGCTCATATTTATAATATAATCATGGTCCTTCGCTCATAATTATAATATAATCATGGTCCTTCGCTCATATTTATAATATAATCATGGTCCTTCGCTCATAATTATAATATAATCATGGTCCTTCGCTCATATTTATAATATAATCATGGTCCTTCGCTCATATTTACAATATAAGCATGGTCCTTCGCTCATATTTATAATATAATCATAGTCTTTCGCTCATATTTATAATATAAATGTGGTCCTTCGCTCATATGTATAATATAATCATGGTCCATCGCTCATATTTACAATATAAACATGGTCCTTTGCTCATATTTATAATATATTCATGGTCCTTCGCTCATATTTATAATATAATCATGGCCCTTCGCTCATATTTATCACGTACTCATGGTCCTTCGCTCATATTTATAATATAATCATGGTCCTTCGCTCATATTTACAATATAAGCATGGTCCTTCGCTCATATTTATAATATAATCATGGTCCTTCGCTCATATTTATAATATAATCATGGCCCTTCGCTCATATTTATTACGTACTCATGGTCCTTCGCTCATATTTTTAATATAAACGTTGTCCTTCGCTCATAATTATAACATAAACGTGGTCCTACGCTCATATTTATAATATAAACGTGGTTCTTCGCTCATATTTGACACGTACTCATGGTCCTTCGCTCATATTTATAATATAAACGTGGCCCTTCGCTCATATTTATAATATAATCATGGTCCTTCGCTCATATATATCACTTACTCATGGTCATTCGCTCATATTTATAATATAATCGTGTTCCTTCGCTCTTATTTATAATATAAACTTGCCCTTCGCTCATATTTATAATATAATCATGGTCCTTCGCTCATATTTACAATATAAGCATGGTCCTTCGCTCATATTTATAATATAATCATAGTCTTTCGCTCATATTTATAATATAAATGTGGTCCTTCGCTTATATTTATAATATAATCATGGTCCTTCGCTCATATTTATAATATAAACGTGGCCCTTCGCTCATATTTATAATATAAACGTGGTCCTTCACTCATATTTATAATATAAACGTGGTCCTTCGCTCTTATTTATAATATAATCATGGTCCTTCACTCATATTTACAATATAAGCATGGTCGTTCGCTCATATTTATAATATAATCATAGTCTTTCGCTCATATTTATAATATAAACGTGGTCCATCGCTTATATTTATAATATAATCATGGTCGTTCGCTCATATTTATAATATAAGCATGGTCCTTCGCTCATATTAATAATATAATCATGGTCCTTCGCTCATATTTATAATATAATCATGGTCTTTCGCTCATATTTATAATATAATCATGGTCTTTCGCTCATATTTATAGTATAAATGTGGTCCTTCGCTTATATTTATAATATAATTGTGGTCCTTCACTCATGTTTATAATATAATCATGGTCCTTCGCTCATATTTATAATATAATCATGGTCCTTCGCTCATACTTACAATATAAGCATGGTCCTTCGCTCATTTTTATAAAATAATCATAGTCTTTCGCTCATATTTATAATATAAACGTGGTCCTTCGCTTATATTTATAATATAATCATGGTCCTTCGCTCATATTTATAATATAATCATGGTCCTTCGCTCATATTTATAATATAAACGTGCTCCTTCGCTCATATTTATCATGTAATAATGTCCCTTCGCTCATATTTATAATTTAATCGTGGTCCTACGCTCATATTTATAATATAAACGTGGTCCTTCGATCATATTTATAATATAATCGTGGTCCTACGCTCATATTTATAATATAAACGTGGTCCTTCGCTCATATTTATAATATAAACGTGGTCCATCGCTCATAATTATAATATAATCATGGTCTTTCGCTCATATTTATAATATAAACGTGGCCCTTCGCTCATATTTATAATTTAATCGTTGTCCTACGCTCATATTGATAATATAAACTTGGTCCTTCGCTCATATTTATCATGTAATAATGGTCCTTCGCTCATATTTATAATAGAAACGTGGTTCTTCGCTCATATTTATAAAATAATCATGGTCCTTCGCTCATATTTATAATAAAATCATGGTCCTTCGCTCATATTTATAATATAATCATGGTCCTTCGCTCATATTTATAATATAAGCATGGTCCTTCGCTCATATTTATAAAATAATCATAGTCTTTCGCTCATATGTATAATATAAACGTGGTCTTTCGCTCATATTTACAATATAAACATGGTCCTTCGCTCATATTTATAATATAAACGTGGTCCTACGCTCATATTTATAATATAAACATGGCCCTTCGCTCATATTTATAATTTAATCGTTGTCCTACGCTCATATTTATAATATAAACTTGGTCCTTCGCTCATATTTATAATATAAACGTGGTCCTTCGCTCATATTTATAATATAATCGTGTTCCTTCGCTCTTATTTGTAATCTAAACGTGCCCTTCGCTCATATTTATAATATAAGCGTGGTCCTTCGCTCATATTTGACGAGTACTCATGGTCCTTCGCAGATATTTATAATATAAACGTGGTATTTCGCTCATATTTATAATATAAACGTGGTCCTTCACTGATATTTATAATATGAACGTGGTCCTTTGCTCATATTTATAATATAAACGTGGTCCTTCGCTCATACTTATAATATAAACGTGGTCCTTCGCTCATAATTATAACATAATCATGGTCCTTCGCTCATATTTATAATGTAATCATGGTCCTTTGCTCATATTTATAATATAATCATGGTCCTTGCTCATATTTATAATATAATCATGGTCCTTCGCTCATATTTACAATATAAGCATGGTCCTTCGCTCATATTTATAATATAATCATAGTCTTTCGCTCATATTTATAATATAAATGTGGTCCTTCGCTCATATTTATAATATAATCATGGTACTTCGCTCATATTTACAATATAAGCATGGTCCTTCGCTCATATTTATAATATAATCATGGTCCTTCGCTCATATTTATAATATAATCATGGCCCTTCGCTCATATTTATCACGTACTCATGGTTCTTCGCTCATATTTTTAATATAAACGTTGTCCTTCGCTCATTATTATAACATAAACGTGGTCCTACGCTCATATTTATAATATAAACGTGGTCCTTCGCTCATATTTGACACGTACTCATGGTCCTTCGCTCATATTTATAATATAAACGTGGCCCTTCATTCATATATATCACTTACTCATGGTCCTTCGCTCATATTTATAATATAATCGTGTTCCTTCGCTCTTATTTATAATATAAACGTGCCCTTCGCTCTTATTTATAATATAAGCGTGGTCATCATTCGCTCATATTTATAATATAAGCGTGGTCCTTCGCTCATATTTGACAGGTACTCATGGTCCTTCGCTGATATTTATAATATAATCATGGTCCTTCGCTGATATTTATAATATAATCATGGTCCTTCGCTCATATTTACAATATAATCATGGTCCTTCGCTCATATTTACAATATAAGCATGGTCCTTCGCTCATATTTATAATATAATCATAGTCTTTCGCTCATATTTATAATATAAATGTGGTCCTTCGCTTATATTTATAATATAATCATGGTCCTTCGCTCATATTTATAATATAAACGTGGCCCTTCGCTCATATTTATAATATAAGCATGGTCCTTCGCTCATATTTATAAAATAATCATAGTCTTTCGCTCATATGTATAATATAAACGTGGTCTTTCGCTCATATTTACAATATAAACATGGTCCTTCGCTCATATTTATAATATAAACGTGGTCCTACGCTCATATTTATAATATAAACATGGCCCTTCGCTCATATTTATAATTTAATCGTTGTCCTACGCTCATATTTATAATATAAACTTGGTCCTTCGCTCATATTTATCATGTAATAATGGTCCTTCACTCATATTTATAATATAAACGTGGTTCTTCGCTCATATTTATAATCTAAACGTGGTCCTTCGCTCATATTTATAATATAATCGTGTTCCTTCGCTCTTATTTATAATCTAAACGTGCCCTTCGCTCATATTTATAATATAAGCGTGGTCCTTCGCTCATATTTGAAGGGTACTCATGGTCCTTCGCTGATATTTATAATATAAACGTGGTATTTCGCTCATATTTATAATATAAACGTGGTCCTTCACTGATATTTATAATATGAACGTGGTCCTTTGCTCATATTTATAATATAAACGTGGTCCTTCGCTCATACTTATAATATAAACGTGGTCCTTCGCTCATAATTATAACATAATCATGGTCCTTCGCTCATATTTATAATGTAATCATAGTCCTTTGCTCATATTTATAATATAATCATGGTCCTTGCTCATATTTATAATATAATCATGGTCCTTCGCTCATATTTACAATATAAGCATGGTCCTTCGCTCATATTTATAATATAATCATAGTCTTTCGCTCATATTTATAATATAAATGTGGTCCTTCGCTCATATTTATAATATAATCATGGTCCTTCGCTCATATTTACAATATAAGCATGGTCCTTCGCTCATATTTATAATATAATCATGGTCCTTCGCTCATATTTATAATATAATCATGGCCCTTCGCTCATATTGATCACGTACACGTGGTTCTTCGCTCATATTTTTAATATAAACGTTGTCCTTCGCTCATTATTATAACATAAACGTGGTCCTACGCTCATATTTATAATATAAACGTGGTCCTTCGCTCATATTTGACACGTACTCATGGTCCTTCGCTCATATTTATAATATAAACGTGGCCCTTCATTCATATATATCACTTACTCATGGTCCTTCGCTCATATTTATAATATAATCGTGTTCCTTCGCTCTTATTTATAATATAAACGTGCCCTTCGCTCATATTTATAATATAAGCGTGGTCCTTCGCTCATATTTGACAGGTACTCATGGTCCTTCGCTGATATTTATAATATAAGCATGGTCCTTCGTTCATATTTATAATGTAAGCACGGTACTTCGCTCATATTTATAATATAATCATGGTCCTTCGCTCATATTTATAATATAAACGTAGTCTTTCGCTCATATTTATAATATAATCATGGCCCTTCGCTCATATATATCACTTACTCATGGTCCTTCGCTCATATTTATAATATAATCGTGTTCCTTCGCTCTTATTTATAATATAAACTTGCCCTTCGCTCATATTTATAATATAAGCGTGGTCCTTCGCTCATATTTGACAGGTACTCATGGTCCTTCGCTGATATTCATAATATAATCATGGTCCTTCGCTGATATTTATAATATAATCATGGTCCTTCGCTCATATTTACAATATAAGCATGGTCCTTCGCTCATATTTATAATATAATCATAGTCTTTCGCTCATATTTATAATATAAATGTGGTTCTTCGCTTATATTTATAATATAATCATGGTATTTCGCTCATATTTATAATATAAACGTGGCCCTTCGCTCATATTTATAATATAAACGTGGTCCTTCACTCATATTTATAATATAAACGTGGTCCTTCGCTCATACTTATAATATAATCATGGTCCTTCACTCATATTTACAATATAAGCATGGTCCTTCGCTCATATTTATAATATAATCATAGTCTTTCGCTCATAGTTATAATATAAACGTGGTCCTTCGCTTATATTTATAATATAATCATGGTCGTTCGCTCATATTTATAATATAAGCATGGTCCTTCGCTCATATTTATAATATAATCATGGTCCTTCGCTCATATTTATAATATAATCATAGTCTTTCGTTCATATTTATAATATAATCGTGGTCCTTCGCTCATATTTATCATGTAATCATGTCCCTTCGCTCATATTTATAATATAAACGTGGTCCTTCGCTCATATTTATAATATAAACGTGGTCCATCGCTCATAATTTAATATAATCATGGTCTTTCGCTCATATTTATAATATAATCGTGGTCCTTCGCTCATATTTATAATATAAACGTGGTCCTTCGCTTATGTTTATAATATAATCGTGGTCTTTCGCTCATATTTATAATATAATCGTGGTCCTTCGCTCATATTTATCATGTAATAATGGCCCTTCGCTTATATTTATAATTTAATCATGGTCCTACGCTCATATTTATAATATAAACGTGGTCTTTCGCTCATATTTACAATATAAACATGGTCCTTCGCTCATATTTATAATATAAACGTGGTCCTACGCTCATATTTATAATATAAGCATGGTCCTTCGCTTATATTTATAATATAATCATGGTCCTTCGCTCATATTTATAATATGAACGTGGTCCTTCGCTTATGTTTATAATATAATCGTGGTCTTTCGCTCATATTTATAATATAATCGTGGTCCTTTGCTCATATTTATAACATAATCATGATCCTTCGCTGATATTTATAATATAATCATGGTCCTTCACTCATATTTATAATATAATCATGGTCCTTCGCTCATATTTATAATATAAACTTGGTCCTTCGCTCATATTTATCATGTAATAATGGTCCTTCTATCATATTTATAATATAAACGTGGTTCTTCGCTCATATTTATAATATAAACGTGGTCCTTCGCTCATATTTATAATATAATCGTGTTCCTTCGCTCTTATTTGTAATATAAACGTGCCCTTCGCTCATATTTATAATATAAGCGTGGTCCTTCGCTCATATTTGACAGGTACTCATGGTCCTTCGCTGATATTTATAATATAAACGTGGTATTTCGCTCATATTTATAATATAAACGTGGTCCTTCACTGATATTTATAATATGAACGTGGTCCTTTGCTCATATTTATAATATAATCATGGTCTTTCGCTCATATTTACAATATAAGCATGGTCCTTCGCTCATATTTATAATATAATCATGGTCCTTCGCTCATATTTACAATATAATCATGGTCCTTCGCTCATATTTATCATGTAATCATGTCCCTTCGCTCATATTTATAATATAAACGTGGTCCTTTGCTCATATTTATAATATAATCATGGTCCTTCGCTCATATTTACAATATAAGCATGGTCCTTCGCTCATATTTATAATATAATCATAGTCTTTCGTTCATATTTATAATATTATCGTGGTCCTTCGCTCATATTTATCATGTAATCATGTCCCTTCGCTCATATTTATAATATAAACGTGGCCCTTCATTCATATATATCACTTACTCATGGTCCTTCGCTCATATTTATAATATAATCGTGTTCCATCGCTCTTATTTATAATATAAACGTGCCCTTCGCTCATATTTATAATATAAGCGTGGTCCTTCGCTCATATTTATCATGTAATCATGTCCCTTCGCTCATATTTATAATATAAACGTGGTCCTTTGCTCATATTTATAATATAATCATGGTTCTTCGCTCATATTTTTAATATAAACGTTGTCCTTCGCTCATTATTATAACATAAACGTGGTCCTACGCTCATATTTATAATATAAACGTGGTCCTTCGCTCATATTTGACACGTACTCATGGTCCTTCGCTCATATTTATAATATAAACGTGGCCCTTCATTCATATATATCACTTACTCATGGTCCTTCGCTCATATTTATAATATAATCGTGTTCCTTCGCTCTTATTTATAATATAAACGTGCCCTTCGCTCATATTTATAATATAAGCGTGGTCCTTCGCTCATATTTGACAGGTACTCATGGTCCTTCGCTGATATTTATAATATAAGCATGGTCCTTCGTTCATATTTATAATGTAAGCACGGTACTTCGCTCATATTTATAATATAATCATGGTCCTTCGCTCATATTTATAATATAAACGTAGTCTTTCGCTCATATTTATAATATAATCATGGCCCTTCGCTCATATATATCACTTACTCATGGTCCTTCGCTCATATTTATAATATAATCGTGTTCCTTCGCTCTTATTTATAATATAAACTTGCCCTTCGCTCATATTTATAATATAAGCGTGGTCCTTCGCTCATATTTGACAGGTACTCATGGTCCTTCGCTGATATTCATAATATAATCATGGTCCTTCGCTGATATTTATAATATAATCATGGTCCTTCGCTCATATTTACAATATAAGCATGGTCCTTCGCTCATATTTATAATATAATCATAGTCTTTCGCTCATATTTATAATATAAATGTGGTTCTTCGCTTATATTTATAATATAATCATGGTATTTCGCTCATATTTATAATATAAACGTGGCCCTTCGCTCATATTTATAATATAAACTTGGTCCTTCACTCATATTTATAATATAAACGTGGTCCTTCGCTCATACTTATAATATAATCATGGTCCTTCACTCATATTTACAATATAAGCATGGTCCTTCGCTCATATTTATAATATAATCATAGTCTTTCGCTCATAGTTATAATATAAACGTGGTCCTTCGCTTATATTTATAATATAATCATGGTCGTTCGCTCATATTTATAATATAAGCATGGTCCTTCGCTCATATTTATAATATAATCATGGTCCTTCGCTCATATTTATAATATAATCATAGTCTTTCGTTCATATTTATAATATAATCGTGGTCCTTCGCTCATATTTATCATGTAATCATGTCCCTTCGCTCATATTTATAATATAAACGTGGTCCTTCGCTCATATTTATAATATAAACGTGGTCCATCGCTCATAATTTAATATAATCATGGTCTTTCGCTCATATTTATAATATAATCGTGGTCCTTCGCTCATATTTATAATATAAACGTGGTCCTTCGCTTATGTTTATAATATAATCGTGGTCTTTCGCTCATATTTATAATATAATCGTGGTCCTTCGCTCATATTTATCATGTAATAATGGCCCTTCGCTTATATTTATAATTTAATCATGGTCCTACGCTCATATTTATAATATAAACGTGGTCTTTCGCTCATATTTACAATATAAACATGGTCCTTCGCTCATATTTATAATATAAACGTGGTCCTACGCTCATATTTATAATATAAGCATGGTCCTTCGCTTATATTTATAATATAATCATGGTCCTTCGCTCATATTTATAATATGAACGTGGTCCTTCGCTTATGTTTATAATATAATCGTGGTCTTTCGCTCATATTTATAATATAATCGTGGTCCTTTGCTCATATTTATAACATAATCATGATCCTTCGCTGATATTTATAATATAATCATGGTCCTTCACTCATATTTATAATATAATCATGGTCCTTCGCTCATATTTATAATATAAACTTGGTCCTTCGCTCATATTTATCATGTAATAATGGTCCTTCTCTCATATTTATAATATAAACGTGGTTCTTCGCTCATATTTATAATATAAACGTGGTCCTTCGCTCATATTTATAATATAATCGTGTTCCTTCGCTCTTATTTGTAATATAAACGTGCCCTTCGCTCATATTTATAATATAAGCGTGGTCCTTCGCTCATATTTGACAGGTACTCATGGTCCTTCGCTGATATTTATAATATAAACGTGGTATTTCGCTCATATTTATAATATAAACGTGGTCCTTCACTGATATTTATAATATGAACGTGGTCCTTTGCTCATATTTATAATATAATCATGGTCCTTCGCTCATATTTACAATATAAGCATGGTCCTTCGCTCATATTTATAATATAATCATGGTGCTTCGCTCATATTTACAATATAATCATGGTCCTTCGCTCATATTTATCATGTAATCATGTCCCTTCGCTCATATTTATAATATAAACGTGGTCCTTTGCTCATATTTATAATATAATCATGGTCCTTCGCTCATATTTACAATATAAGCATGGTCCTTCGCTCATATTTATAATATAATCATAGTCTTTCGTTCATATTTATAATATTATCGTGGTCCTTCGCTCATATTTATCATGTAATCATGTCCCTTCGCTCATATTTATAATATAAACGTGGTCCTTCGCTCATATTTATAATATAATCGTGTTCCTTCGCTCTTATTTATATTTAAATATAAACGTGCCCTTCGCTCATATTTATAATATAAGCGTGGTCCTTCGCTCATATTTGACAGGTACTCATGGTCCTTCGCTGATATTTATAATATAAACGTGGTATTTCGCTCATATTTATAATATAAACGTGGTCCTTCACTGATATTTATAATATGAACGTGGTCCTTTGCTCATATTTATAATATAATCATGGTCCTTCGCTCATATTTACAATATAATCATGGTCCTTCGCTCATATTTATAATATAATCATGGTCCTTCGCTGATAATTATAATATAATCATGGTCCTTCGCTCATATTTATAATATAATCATGGTCCTTCGCTCATATTTACAATATAAGCATGGTCCTTCGCTCATATTTATAATATAATCATAGTCTTTCGCTCATATTTATAATATAAATGTGGTCCTTCGCTCATATGTATAATATAATCATGGTCCATCGCTCATATTTACAATATAAACATGGTCCTTTGCTCATATTTATAATATATTCATGGTCCTTCGCTCATATTTATAATATAATCATGGCCCTTCGCTCATATTTATCACGTACTCATGGTCCTTCGCTCATATTTATAATATAATCATGGTCCTTCGCTCATATTTACAATATAAGCATGGTCCTTCGCTCATATTTATAATATAATCATGGTCCTTCGCTCATATTTATAATATAATCATGGCCCTTCGCTCATATTTATTACGTACTCATGGTCCTTCGCTCATATTTTTAATATAAACGTTGTCCTTCGCTCATAATTATAACATAAACGTGGTCCTACGCTCATATTTATAATATAAACGTGGTCCTTCGCTCATATTTGACACGTACTCATGGTCCTTCGCTCATATTTATAATATAAACGTGGCCCTTCGTTCATATATATCACTTACTCATGGTCATTCGCTCATATTTATAATATAATCGTGTTCCTTCGCTCTTATTTATAATATAAACGTGCCCTTCGCTCTTATTTATAATATAAGCGTGGTCATCATTCGCTCATATTTATAATATAAGCATGGTCCTTCGCTCATATTTATAATATAATCATGGTCCTTCGCCCATAATTATAATATAAACATAGTCCTTCGCTCATATTTATAATATAATCATGGCCCTTCGCTCATATATATCACTTACTCATGGTCATTCGCTCATATTTATAATATAATCGTGTTCCTTCGCTCTTATTTATAATATAAACTTGCCCTTCGCTCATATTTATAATATAAGCGTGGTCCTTCGCTCATATTTGACAGGTACTCATGGTCCTTCGCTGATATTTATAATATAATCATGGTCCTTCGCTGATATTTATAATATAATCATGGTCCTTCGCTGATATTTACAATATAAGCATGGTCCTTCGCTCATATTTATAATATAATCATAGTCTTTCGCTCATATTTATAATATAAATGTGGTCCTTCGCTTATATTTATAATATAATCATGGTCCTTCGCTCATATTTATAATATAAACGTGGCCCTTCGCTCATATTTATAATATAAACGTGGTCCTTCACTCATATTTATAATATAAACATGGTCCTTCGCTCATATTTATAATATAATCATGGTCCTTCACTCATATTTACAATATAAGCATGGTCGTTCGCTCATATTTATAATATAATCATAGTCTTTCGCTCATATTTATAATATAAACGTGGTCCTTCGCTTATATTTATAATATAATCATGGTCCTTCGCTCATATTTATAATATAATCATGGTCCTTCGCTCATATTTATAATATAAACGTGCTCCTTCGCTCATATTTATCATGTAATAATGTCCCTTCGCTCATATTTATAATTTAATCGTGGTCCTACGCTCATATTTATAATATAAACGTGGTCCTTCGCTCATATTTATAATATAATCGTGGTCCTACGCTCATATTTATAATATAAACGTGGTCCTTCGCTCATATTTATAATATAAACGTGGTCCATCGCTCATAATTATAATATAATCATGGTCTTTCGCTCATATTTATAATATAAACGTGGCCCTTCGCTCATATTTATAATTTAATCGTTGTCCTACGCTCATATTGATAATATAAACTTGGTCCTTCGCTCATATTTATCATGTAATAATGGTCCTTCACTCATATTTATAATAGAAACGTGGTTCTTCGCTCATATTTATAATATAATCATGGTCCTTCGCTCATATTTATAATATAATCATGGTCCTTCGCTCATATTTATAATATAATCATGGTCCTTCGCTCATATTTATAATATAAGCATGGTCCTTCGCTCATATTTATAAAATAATCATAGTCTTTCGCTCATATGTATAATATAAACGTGGTCTTTCGCTCATATTTACAATATAAACATGGTCCTTCGCTCATATTTATAATATAAACGTGGTCCTTCGCTCATATTTATAATATAATCGTGTTCCTTCGCTCTTATTATAATCTAAACGTGCCCTTCGCTCATATTTATAATATAAGCGTGGTCCTTCGCTCATATTTGACGGGTACTCATGGTCCTTCGCTGATATTTATAATATAAACGTGGTATTTCGCTCATATTTATAATATAAACGTGGTCCTTCACTGATATTTATAATATGAACGTGGTCCTTTGCTCATATTTATAATATAAACGTGGTCCTTCGCTCATACTTATAATATAAACGTGGTCCTTCGCTCATAATTATAACATAATCATGGTCCTTCGCTCATATTTATAATGTAATCATGGTTCTTTGCTCATATTTATAATATAATCATGGTCCTTGCTCATATTTATAATATAATCATGGTCCTTCGCTCATATTTACAATATAAGCATGGTCCTTCGCTCATATTTATAATATAATCATAGTCTTTCGCTCATATTTATAATATAAATGTGGTCCTTCGCTCATATTTATAATATAATCATGGTACTTCGCTCATATTTACAATATAAGCATGGTCCTTCGCTCATATTTATAATATAATCATGGTCCTTCGCTCATATTTATAATATAATCATGGCCCTTCGCTCATATTTATCACGTACTCGTGGTTCTTCGCTCATATTTTTAATATAAACGTTGTCCTTCGCTCATTATTATAACATAAACGTGGTCCTACGCTCATATTTATAATATAAACGTGGTCCTTCGCTCATATTTGACACGTACTCATGGTCCTTCGCTCATATTTATAATATAAACGTGGCCCTTCATTCATATATATCACTTACTCATGGTCCTTCGCTCATATTTATAATATAATCGTGTTCCTTCGCTCTTATTTATAATATAAACGTGCCCTTCGCTCATATTTATAATATAAGCGTGGTCCTTCGCTCATATTTGACAGGTACTCATGGTCCTTCGCTGATATTTATAATATAAGCATGGTCCTTCATTCATATTTATAATGTAAGCACGGTACTTCGCTCATATTTATAATATAATCATGGTCCTTCGCTCATATTTATAATATAAACGTAGTCCTTCGCTCATATTTATAATATAATCATGGCCCTTCGCTCATATATATCATTACTCATGGTCCTTCGCTCATATTTATAATATAATCGTGTTCCTTCGCTCTTATTTATAATATAAACTTGCCCTTCGCTCATATTTATAATATAAGCGTGGTCCTTCGCTCATATTTGACAGGTACTCATGGTCCTTCGCTGATATTCATAATATAATCATGGTCCTTCGCTGATATTTATAATATAATCATGGTCCTTCGCTAATATTTACAATATAAGCATGGTCCTTCGCTCATATTTATAATATAATCATAGTCTTTCGCTCATATTTATAATATAAATGTGGTTCTTCGCTTATATTTATAATATAATCATGGTCCTTCGCTCATATTTATAATATAAACGTGGCCCTTCGCTCATATTTATAATATAAACGTGGTCCTTCACTCATATTTATAATATAAACGTGGTCCTTCGCTCATATTTATAATATAATCATGGTCCTTCACTCATATTTACAATATAAGCATGGTCCTTCGCTCATATTTATAATATAATCATAGTCTTTCGCTCATAGTTATAATATAAACGTGGTCCTTCGCTTATATTTATAATATAATCATGGTCGTTCGCTCATATTTATAATATAAGCATGGTCCTTCGCTCATATTTATAATATAATCATGGTCCTTCGCTCATATTTATAATATAATCATAGTCTTTCGTTCATATTTATAATATAATCGTGGTCCTTCGCTCATATTTATCATGTAATCATGTCCCTTCGCTCATATTTTTAATATAAACGTGGTCCTTCGCTCATATTTATAATATAAACGTGGTCCATCGCTCATAATTTAATATAATCATGGTCCTTGCTCATATTTATAATATAATCATGGTCCTTCGCTCATATTTACAATACAAGCATGGTCCTTCGCTCATATTTATAATATAATCATAGTCTTTCGCTCATATTTATAATATAATCGTGGTCCTTCGCTCATATTTATAATATAAACGTGGTCCTTCGCTTATGTTTATAATATAATCGTGGTCTTTCGCTCATATTTATAATATAATCGTGGTCCTTCGCTCATATTTATCATGTAATAATGGCCCTTCGCTTATATTTATAATTTAATCATGGTCCTACGCTCATATTTATAATATAAACGTGGTCTTTCGCTCATATTTACAATATAAACATGGTCCTTCGCTCATACTTATAATATAAACGTGGTCCTACGCTCATATTTATAATATAAGCATGGTCCTTCGCTTATATTTATAATATAATCATGGTCCTTCGCTCATATTTATAATATGAACGTGGTCCTTCGCTTATGTTTATAATATAATCGTGGTCTTTCGCTCATATTTATAATATAATCGTGGTCCTTCGCTCATATTTATAACATAATCATGATCCTTCGCTGATATTTATAATATAATCATGGTCCTTCACTCATATTTATAATATAATCATGGTCCTTCGCTCATATTTATAATATAAACTTGGTCCTTCGCTCATATTTATCATGTAATAATGGTCCTTCTCTCATATTTATAATATAAACGTGGTTCTTCGCTCATATTTATAATATAAACGTGGTCCTTCGCTCATATTTATAATATAATCGTGTTCCTTCGCTCTTATTTGTAATATAAACGTGCCCTTCGCTCATATTTATAATATAAGCGTGGTCCTTCGCTCATATTTGACAGGTACTCATGGTCCTTCGCTGATATTTATAATATAAACGTGGTATTTCGCTCATATTTATAATATAAACGTGGTCCTTCACTGATATTTATAATATGAACGTGGTCCTTTGCTCATATTTATAATATAATCATGGTCCTTCGCTCATATTTACAATATAAGCATGGTCCTTCGCTCATATTTATAATATAATCATGGTCCTTCGCTCATAATTATAATATAATCATGGTCCTTCGCTCATATTTATAATATAATCATGGTCATTCGCTCATATTTACAATATAAGCATGGTCCTTCGCTCATATTTATAATATAATCATAGTCTTTAGCTCATATTTATAATATAAATGTGGTCCTTCGTTTATATTTATAATATAATCATGGTCCTTCGCTCATATTTATAATATAAACGTGGTCCTTCGCTCATATGTATAATATAATCATGGTCCTTCGCTCATATTTACAATATAAACATGGTCCTTTGCTCATATTTATAATATATTCATGGTCCTTCGCTCATATTTATAATATAATCATGGCCCTTCGCTCATATTTATCACGTACTCATGGTCCTTCACTCATATTTATAATAGAATCATGATCCTTCGCTCATATTTACAATATAAGCATGGTCCTTCGCTCATATTTATAATATAATCATGGTCCTTCGCTCATATTTATAATATAATCATGGCCCTTCGCTCATATTTATTACGTACTCATGGTCCTTCGCTCATATTTTTAATATAAACGTGGCCCTTCGTTCATATATATCACTTACTCATGGTCATTCGCTCATATTTATAATATAATCGTGTTCCTTCGCTCTTATTTATAATATAAACGTGCCCTTCGCTCTTATTTATAATATAAGCGTGGTCATTCGCTCATATTTATAATATAAGCATGGTCCTTCGCTCATATTTATAATATAAACGTGGTCCTTCGCTCATATGTATAATATAATCATGGTCCTTCGCTCATATTTACAATATAAACATGGTCCTTTGCTCATATTTATAATATATTCATGGTCCTTCGCTCATATTTATAATATAATCATGGCCCTTCGCTCATATTTATCACGTACTCATGGTCCTTCACTCATATTTATAATATAATCATGATCCTTCGCTCATATTTACAATATAAGCATGGTCCTTCGCTCATATTTATAATATAATCATGGTCCATCGCTCATATTTATAATATAATCATGGCCCTTCGCTCATATTTATTACGTACTCATGGTCCTTCGCTCATATTTTTAATATAAACGTTGTCCTTCGCTCATAATTATAACATAAACGTGGTCCTACGCTCATATTTATGATATAAACGTGGTCCTTCGCTCATATTTGACACGTACTCATGGTCCTTCGCTCATATTTATAATATAAACGTGGCCCTTCGTTCATATATATCACTTACTCTTGGTCATTCGCTCATATTTATAATATAATCGTGTTCCTTCGCTCTTATTTATAATATAAACGTGCCCTTCGCTCTTATTTATAATATAAGCGTGGTCATTCGCTCATATTTATAATATAAGCATGTCCTTCGCTCATATTTGTAATATAATCATAGTCTTTCGCTCATATTTATAATATAAATGTGGTCCTTCGCTTATATTTATAATATAGTCATGGTCCTTCGCTCATATTTATAATATAAACGTGGCCCTTCGCTCATATTTATAATATAAACGTGGTCCTTCACTCATATTTATAATATAAACGTGGTCCTTCGCTCATATTTATAATATAATCATGGTCCTTCGCTCATATTAACAATATAAGCATGGTCCTTCGCTCATATTTATAATATAATCATAGTCTTTCGTTCATATTTATAATATAATCGTGGTCCTTCGCTCATATTTATCATGTAATCATGTCCCTTCGCTCATATTTATAATATAAACGTGGTCCTTCGCTCAAATTTATAATATAAACGTGGTCCATCGCTCATAATTTAATATAATCATGGTCTTTCGCTCATATTTATAATATAATCGTGGTCCTTCGCTCATATTTATAATATAAACGTGGTCCTTCGCTTATGTTTATAATATAATCGTGGTCTTTCGCTCATATTTATAATATAATCGGGGTCCTTCGCTCATATTTATCATGTAATAATGGCCCTTCGCTTATATTTATAATTTAATCATGGTCCTACGCTCATATTTATAATATAAACGTGGTCTTTCGCTCATATTTACAATATAAACATGGTCCTTCGCTCATATTTATAATATAAACGTGGTCCTATGCTCATATTTATAATATAAGCATGGTCCTTCGCTAATATTTATAATATAATCATGGTCCTTCGCTCATATTTATAATATAATCGTGGTCTTTCGCTCATATTTATAATATAATCGTGGTCCTTCGCTCATATTTATCATGTAATAATGGTCCTTCGCTTATATTTATAATTTAATCATGGTCCTACGCTCATATTTATAATATAAACGTGGTATTTCGCTCATATTTATAATATAAACATGGTCCTTCATTGATATTTATAATATGAACGTGGTCCTTTGCTCATACATATAATATAAATGTGGTCCTTCGCTCATATTTATACTATAAACGTGGTCCTTCACTGATATTTATAATATGAACGTGGTCCTTTGCTCATATTTATAATATAAACGTGGTCCTTCGCTCATACTTATAATATAAACGTGGTCCTTCACTCATAATTATAACATAATCATGATCCTTCGCTCATATTTATAATATAATCATGGTCCTTCACTCATATTTATAATATAATCATGGTCCTTCGCTCATATTTATAATATAATCATGGTCCTTCGCTCATATTTACAATATAAGCATGGTCCTTCGCTCATATTTATAATATAATCATGGTCCATCGCTCATATTTATAATATAATCATGGCCCTTCGCTCATATTTATTACGTACTCATGGTCCTTCGCTCATATTTTTAATATAAACGTTGTCCTTCGCTCATAATTATAACATAAACGTGGTCCTACGCTCATATTTATGATATAAACGTGGTCCTTCGCTCATATTTGACACGTACTCATGGTCCTTCGCTCATATTTATAATATAAACGTGGCCCTTCGTTCATATATATCACTTACTCATGGTCATTCGCTCATATTTATAATATAATCGTGTTCCTTCGCTCTTATTTATAATATAAACGTGCCCTTCGCTCTTATTTATAATATAAGCGTGGTCATTCGCTCATATTTATAATATAAGCATGTCCTTCGCTCATATTTGTAATATAATCATAGTCTTTCGCTCATATTTATAATATAAATGTGGTCCTTCGCTTATATTTATAATATAGTCATGGTCCTTCGCTCATATTTATAATATAAACGTGGCCCTTCGCTCATATTTATAATATAAACGTGGTCCTTCACTCATATTTATAATATAAACGTGGTCCTTCGCTCATATTTATAATATAATCATGGTCCTTCGCTCATATTAACAATATAAGCATGGTCCTTCGCTCATATTTATAATATAATCATAGTCTTTCGTTCATATTTATAATATAATCGTGGTCCTTCGCTCATATTTATCATGTAATCATGTCCCTTCGCTCATATTTATAATATAAACGTGGTCCTTCGCTCAAATTTATAATATAAACGTGGTCCATCGCTCATAATTTAATATAATCATGGTCTTTCGCTCATATTTATAATATAATCGTGGTCCTTCGCTCATATTTATAATATAAACGTGGTCCTTCGCTTATGTTTATAATATAATCGTGGTCCTTCGCTCATATTTATAATATAATCGTGGTCCTTCGCTCATATTTATCATGTAATAATGGCCCTTCGCTTATATTTATAATTTAATCATGGTCCTACGCTCATATTTATAATATAAACGTGGTCTTTCGCTCATATTTACAATATAAACATGGTCCTTCGCTCATATTTATAATATAAACGTGGTCCTATGCTCATATTTATAATATAAGCATGGTCCTTCGCTAATATTTATAATATAATCATGGTCCTTCGCTCATATTTATAATATAATCGTGGTCTTTCGCTCATATTTATAATATAATCGTGGTCCTTCGCTCATATTTATCATGTAATAATGGTCCTTCGCTTATATTTATAATTTAATCATGGTCCTACGCTCATATTTATAATATAAACGTGGTATTTCGCTCATATTTATAATATAAACATGGTCCTTCATTGATATTTATAATATGAACGTGGTCCTTTGCTCATACATATAATATAAATGTGGTCCTTCGCTCATATTTATACTATAAACGTGGTCCTTCACTGATATTTATAATATGAACGTGGTCCTTTGCTCATATTTATAATATAAACGTGGTCCTTCGCTCATACTTATAATATAAACGTGGTCCTTCGCTTATGTTTATAATATAATCGTGGTCTTTCGCTCATATTTATAATATAATCGTGGTCCTTCGCTCATATTTATCATGTAATAATGGCCCTTCGCTTATATTTATAATTTAATCATGGTCCTACGCTCATATTTATAATATAAACGTGGTCTTTCGCTCATATTTACAATATAAACATGGTCCTTCGCTCATATTTATAATATAAACGTGGTCCTATGCTCATATTTATAATATAAGCATGGTCCTTCGCTAATATTTATAATATAATCATGGTCCTTCGCTCATATTTATAATATAAACTTGGTCCTTCGCTCATATTTATCATGTAATAATGGTCCTTCTCTCATATTTATAATATAAACGTGGTTCTTCGCTCATATTTATAATATAAACGTGGTCCTTCGCTCATATTTATAATATAATCGTGTTCCTTCGCTCTTATTTGTAATATAAACGTGCCCTTCGCTCATATTTATAATATAAGCGTAGTCCTTCGCTCATATTTGACAGGTACTCATGGTCCTTCGCTGATATTTATAATATAAACGTGGTATTTCGCTCATATTTATAATATAAACGTGGTCCTTCACTGATATTTATAATATGAACGTGGTCCTTTGCTCATATTTATAATATAATCATGGTCCTTCGCTCATATTTACAATATAAGCATGGTCCTTCGCTCATATTTATAATATAATCATGGTCCTTCGCTCATAATTATAATATAATCATGGTCCTTCGCTCATATTTATAATATAATCATGGTCATTCGCTCATATTTACAATATAAGCATGGTCCTTCGCTCATATTTATAATATAATCATAGTCTTTCGCTCATATTTATAATATAAATGTGGTCCTTCGCTTATATTTATAATATAATCATGGTCCTTCGCTCATATTTATAATATAAACGTGGTCCTTCGCTCATATGTATAATATAATCATGGTCCTTCGCTCATATTTACAATATAAACATGGTCCTTTGCTCATATTTATAATATATTCATGGTCCTTCGCTCATATTTATAATATAATCATGGCCCTTCGCTCATATTTATCACGTACTCATGTTCCTTCACTCATATTTATAATATAATCATGATCCTTCGCTCATATTTACAATATAAGCATGGTCCTTCGCTCATATTTATAATATAATCATGGTCCTTCGCTCATATTTATAATATAATCATGGCCCTTCGCTCATATTTATTACGTACTCATGGTCCTTCGCTCATATTTTTAATATAAACGTTGTCCTTCGCTCATAATTATAACATAAACGTGGTCCTACGCTCATATTTATAATATAAACGTGGTCCTTCGCTCATATTTGACACGTACTCATGGTCCTTCGCTCATATTTATAATATAAACGTGGCCCTTCGTTCATATATATCACTTACTCATGGTCATTCGCTCATATTTATAATATAATCGTGTTCCTTCGCTCTTATTTATAATATAAACGTGCCCTTCGCTCTTATTTATAATATAAGCGTGGTCATTCGCTCATATTTATAATATAAGCATGGTCCTTCGCTCATATTTATAATATAATCATGGTCCTTCGCCCATAATTATAATATAAACATAGTCCTACGCTCATATTTATAATATAATCATGGCCCTTCGCTCATATATATCACTTACTCATGGTCCTTCGCTCATATTTATAATATAATCGTGTTCCTTTGCTCTTATTTATAATATAAACTTGCCCTTCGCTCATATTTATAATATAAGCGTGGTCCTTAACTCATATTTGACAGGTACTCATGGTCCTTCGCTGATATTTATAATATAATCATGGTCCTTCGCTCATATTTATAATATAATCATGGTCCTTCGCTCATATTTATAATATAATCATGGTCCTTCGCTCATATTTATAATATAATCATGGTCCTTCGCTCATACTTACAATATAAGCATGGTCCTTCGCTCATATTTATAAAATAATCATAGTCTTTCGCTCATATTTATAATATAAACGTGGTCCTTCGCTTATATTTATAATATAATCATGGTCCTTCGCTCATATTTATAATATAATCATGGTCCTTCGCTCATATTTATAATATAAACGTGCTCCTTCGCTCATATTTATCATGTAATAATGTCCCTTCGCTCATATTTATAATTTAATCGTGGTCCTACGCTCATATTTATAATATAAACGTGGTCCTTCGCTCATATTTATAATATAATCGTGGTCCTACGCTCATATTTATAATATAAACGTGGTCCTTCGTTCATATTTATAATATAAACGTGGTCCATCGCTCATAATTATAATATAATCATGGTCTTTCGCTCATATTTATAATATAAACGTGGCCCTTCGCTCATATTTATAATTTAATCGTTGTCCTACGCTCATATTTATAATATAAACTTGGTCCTTCGCTCATATTTATCATGTAATAATGGTCCTTCGCTCATATTTATAATATAAACGTGGTTCTTCGCTCATATTTATAATATAAACGTGGTCCTTCGCTCATATTTATAATATAATCGTGTTCCTTTGCTCTTATTTATAATATAAACGTGCCCTTCGCTCATATGTAATAATATAAGCGTGGTCCTTCGCTCATATTTGACAGGTACTCATGGTCCTTCGCTGATATTTATAATATAAACGTGGTATTTCTTTCGCTCATATTTATAATATAAACGTGGTCCTCTGCTGATATTTATAATATAATCATGGTCCTTCGCTCATATTTATAATATAAGCATGGTCCTTCGCTCATATTGATAATATAAGTATGCTCCTTCGCTTATATTTATAATATAAAAGTGGTCCTTCACTCATATTTATAAAATAATCGTGGCCCTTCGCTCATATTTATAATATAAACGTGGTCCTTCACTCGTATTTATAATATAAACGTGGTCCTTTGCTCATATTTATAATATAAACGTGGTCCTTCGCTCATATTTATAATATAAACGTGGTCCTTCTCTCATAATTATAATATAAACGTAGTCCTTCGCTCATATTTATAATATAATCATGGCCCTTCGCTCATATATATCACTTACTCATGGTCCTTCGCTCATATTTATAATATAAGGATGGTCCTTCGCTCATATTTGACAGGTACTCATGGTCCTTCGCTGATATTTATAATATAAACGTGGTATTTCGCTCATATTTATAACATAAACGTGATCCTTCGCTCTTATTTATAATATAATCGTGTTCCTTCGCTCTTATTTATAATATAAACGTGCCCTTTGCTCGTATTTATAGTATAAACGTGGTCCTTCGCTCATATTTACAATATAAGCATGATCCTTCGGTCATATTTATAATATAAGTATAGCCCTTCGCTCATATTTATAATATAATCGTGTCCTTCGCTCATATTTATAATATATGCATGGTCCTTCGCTAATATTTATCATGTAATCATGGTCCTTCGCTCATATTTATAATTTAATCGTGGTCCTACGCTCATATTTATAATATAAACGTGGTCCTTCGCTTATATTTATAATATAAACATGGTCCATCGCTCATAATTATAATATAATCATGGTCTTTCGCTCATATTTATAATATAAACGTGGCCCTTCGCTCATATTTATCATGTAATAATGGTCCTACGCTCATATTTATAATATAAACGTGGTCCTTCGCTCATATTTATCATGTAATAATGGTCCTTCGCTCATATTTATAATAGAAACGTGGTTCTTCGCTCATATTTATAATATAATCATGGTCCTTCGCTCATTTTTATAATATAATCATGGTCCTTCGCTCATATTTATAATATAATCATGGTCCTTCGCTCATATTTATAATATAAGCATGGTCCTTCGCTCATATTTATAAAATAATCATAGTCTTTCGCTCATATGTATAATATAAACGTGGTCTTTCGCTCATATTTACAATATAAACATGGTCCTTCGCTCATATTTACAATATAAACGTGGTCCTACGCTCATATTTATCATATAAACGTGGCCCTTCGCTCATATTTATAATTTAATCGTTGTCCTACGCTCATATTTATAATATAAACTTGGTCCTTCGCTCATATTTATCATGTAATAATGGTCCTTCACTCATATTTATAATATAAACGTGGTTCTTCGCTCATATTTATAATATAAACGTGGTACTTCGCTCATATTTATAATATAATCATGGTCCTTCGCTCATATTTATAATATAAACGTAGTCCTTCGCTCATATTTATAATATAATCATGGCCCTTCGCTCATATATATCACTTACTCATGGTCCTTCGCTCATAATTATAATATAATCGTGTTCCTTCGCTCTTATTTATAATATAAACTTGCCCTTCGCTCATATTTATAATATAAGCGTGGTCCTTCGCTCATATTTGACAGGTACTCATGGTCCTTCGCTGATATTTATAATATAATCATGGTCCTTCGCTGATATTTATAATATAATCATGGTCCTTCGCTCATATTTACAATATAAGCATGGTCCTTCGCTCATATTTATAATATAATCATAGTCTTTCGCTCATATTTATAATATAAATGTGGTCCTTCACTGATATTTATAATATAGTCATGGTCCTTCGCTCATATTTATAATATAAATGTGGCCCTTCGCTCATATTTATAATATAAACGTGGTCCTTCACTCATATTTATAATATAAACGTGGTCCTTCGCTCATATTTATAATATAATCATGGTCCTTCGCTCATATTTGACAGGTACTCATGGTCCTTCGCTGATATTTATAATATAATCATGGTCCTTCGCTGATATTTATAATATAATCATGGTCCTTCGCTCATATTTACAATATAAACATGGTCCTTCGCTCATATTTATAATATAAACATGGTCATACGCTCATATTTATAATATAAACGTGGCCCTTCGCTCATATTTATAATTTAATCGTTGTCCTACGCTCATATTTATAATATAAACTTGGTCCTTCGCTCATATTTATCATGTAATAATGGTCCTTCACTCATATTTATAATATAAACGTGGTTCTTCGCTCATATTTATAATATAATCGTGTTCCTTCGCTCTTATTTATAATATAAACGTGCCCTTCGCTCATATTTATAATATAAGCGTGGTCCTTCGCTCATATTTGACAGGTACTCATGGTCCTTCGCTGATATTTATAATATAAACGTGGTATTTCGCTCATATTTATAATATAAACGTGGTCCTTCACTGATATTTATAATATGAACGTGGTCCTTTGCTCATATTTATAATATAAACGTGGTCCTTCGCTCATACTTATAATATAAACGTGGTCCTTCGCTCATAATTATAACATAATCATGGTCCTTCGCTCATATTTATAATATAATCATGGTCCTTTGCTCATATTTATAATATAATCATGGTCCTTCGCTCATATTTATAATATAATCATGGTCCTTCGCTCATATTTACAATATAAGCATGGTCCTTCGCTCATATTTATAATATAATCATAGTCTTTCGCTCATATTTATAATATAAATGTGGTCCTTCGCTTATATTTATAATATAATCATGGTCCTTCGCTCATATTTATAATATAAACGTGGTCCTTCGCTCATATTTATAATATAATCATGGTCCTTCGCTCATATTTACAATATAAACATGGTCCTTTGCTCATATTTATAATATAATCATGGTCCTTCGCTCATATTTATAATATAATCATAGCCCTACGTTCATATTTATCACGTACTCATGGTCCTTCGCTCATATTTATAATATAATCATGGTCCTTCGCTCATATTTACAATATAAGCATGGTCCTTCGCTCATATTTATAATATAATCATGGTCCTTCGCTCATATTTACAATATAAACATGGTCCTTTGCTCATATTTATAATATAATCATGGTCCTTCGCTCATATTTATAATATAATCATAGCCCTACGTTCATATTTATCACGTACTCATGGTCCTTCGCTCATATTTATAATATAATCATGGTCCTTCGCTCATATTTACAATATAAGCATGGCCCTTCGCTCATATTCATCACGTACTCATGGTCCTTCCCTCATATTTATAATATAAACGTGGTCCTTCGCTCATATTTGACACGTACTCATGGTCCTTCACTCATATTTATAATATAAACGTGGCCCTTCATTCATATATATCACTTACGCATGGTCCTTCGCTCATATTTATAATATAATCGTGTTCCTCCGCTCTTATTTATAATATAAACGTGCCCTTCGCTCATATTTATAATATAAGCGTGGTCCTTCGCTCATATTTGACAGGTACTCATGGTCCTTCGCTGATATTTATAATATAAGCATGGTCCTTCGTTCATATTTATAATATAAGCATGGTACTTCGCTCATATTTATAATATAATCATGGCCCTTCGCTCATATTTATCACGTACTCATGGTCCTTCGCTCATATTTATTATATAATCGTGGTCCTTCGCTCATATTAGCCACGTAATCATGGCCCTTCACTCATATTTATCACGTACCCATGGTCCTACGTTCATATTTATAATATAATCGTGGCCCTTCGCTCATATTTATAATATAAACGTGGTCCTTCACTCATATTTATAATATAAACGTGGTCCTTTGCTCATATTTATAATATAAACGTGGTCCTTCGCTCATATTTATAATATAAACGTGGTCGTTCGCTCATAATTATAACATAAACGTGGTCCTTCGCTCATATTTATACTATAAATGTGGTTCTTCGCTCATATTTATAATATAATCATGGCCCTTCGCTCATATTTATAATATAATCGTGGTCCTTCGCTCATATTTATAATATAAATGTGGTCCTTCACTCATATTTCTAATATAAACGTGGTCTTTCGCTCATATTTATAATATAAACGTGGTCCTTCGCTCATAATTATAACATAAACGTGGTCCTTTGCTCATATTTATAATATAAGCGTGGTCCTTCGCTCATATTTGACAGGTACTCATGGTCCTTCGCTGATATTTATAATATAAACGTGGTATTTCGCTCATATTTATAATATAAACGTGGTCCTTCACTGATATTTATAACATAATCATGGTCCTTCGCTCATATTTAAAATATATGCATGGTCCTTCGCTCATATTTATAATATAAGTATGCTCCTTCGCTTATATTTATAATATAAAAGTGGTCCTTCACTCATATTTATAATATAATCGTGGCCCTTCACTCATATTTATAATATAAACGTGGTCATTCACTCATATTTATAATATAGACTTGGTCCTTTGCTCATATTTATAATATAAACGTGGTCCTTCGCTCATATTTATAATATAAACGTGGTCCTTCGCTCATAATTATAACATAATCATGTTCCTTCGCTCATATTTATAATATAATCATAGTCTTTTGCTCATATTTATAATATAAATGTGGTCCTTCGCTCTTATATTTATAATATAATCATGGTCTTTCGCTCATATTTATAGTATAAATGTGGTCCTTCGCTTATATTTATAATATAATCATGGTCTTTCGCTCATATATATAATATAATCGTGGTCTTTCACTCATATTTATAATATAAACTTGTTCCTTCGCTTATATTCATAATATAATCATGGTCTTTCGCTCATATTTATAATATAATCATGGACCTTCGCTCATATTTATAATATAATTATGGTCCTTCGCTCATATTTATAATATAATCATGGTCCTTCGCTCATATTTATAATATAATCATGGTCCTTCGCTCATATTTACAATATAAGCATGGTCCTTCGCTCATATTTATAATATAATCATAGTCTTTCGCTCATATTTATAATATAAATGTGGTCCTTCGCTCTTATATTTATAATATAATCATGGTCCTTCGCTCATATTTATAATATAATCATGGCCCTTCGCTCATATTTATCACGTACTCATGGTCCTTCGCTCATATTTATAATATAAACGTGGTTCTTCGCTCATATTTATAATATAAACGTGGTCCTTCGCTCATAATTATAATATTAACGTGGTCCTTCGCTCATAATTATAATATAAACGTAGTCCTTCACTCATATTTATAATATAATCATGGCCCTTCGCTCATATATATCACTTACTCATGGTCCTTCGCTCATATTTATTATATAATCGTGGTCCTTCGCTCATATTAGCCACGTAATCATGGCCCTTCACACATATTTATCACGTACTCATGGTCCTACGTTCATATTTATAATATAATCGTGGCCCTTCGCTCATATTTATAATATAAACATGGTCCTTCACTCATATTTATAATATAAACGTGGTCCTTTGCTCATATTTATAATATAAACGTGGTCCTTCGCTCATATTTATAATATAAACGTGGTCCTTCGCTCATAATTATAACACAAACGTGGTCCTTCGCTCATATTTATAATATAAATGTGGTTCTTCGCTCATATTTATAATATAATCATGGCCCTTTGCTCATATTTATAATATAATCGTGGTCCTTCGCTCATATTTATAATATAAATGTAGTCCTTCACTCATATTTATAATATAAACGTGGTCCTTCGCTCATATTTATAATATAAACGTGGTCCTTCGCTCATAATTATAACATAAACGTGGTCCTTCGCTCATATTTATAATATAAGCGTGGTCCTTCGCTCATATTTGACAGGTACTCATGGTCCTTCGCTGATATTTATAATATAAACGTGGTATTTCGCTCATATTTATAATATAAACGTGGTCCTTCACTGATATTTATAACATAATCATGGTCCTTCGCTCATATTTAAAATATAAGTATGCTCCTTCGCTTATATTTATAATATAAAAGTGGTCCTTCACTCATATTTATAATATAATCGTGGCCCTTCGCTCATATTTATAATATAAACGTGGTCCTTCACTCATATTTATAATATAGACTTGGTCCTTTGCTCATATTTATAATATAAACGTGGTCCTTCGCTCATATTTTTAATATAAACGTGGTCCTTCGCTCATAATTATAACATAATCATGGTCCTTCGCTCATATTTATAATATAAGTATGCTCCTTCGCTTATATTTATAATATAAAAGTGGTCCTTCGCTCATATTTATAATATAATCATGGTCCTTCGCTCATATTTACAATATAAGCATGGTCCTTCGCTCATATTTATAATATAATCATAGTCTTTCGCTCATATTTATAATATAAATGTGGTCCTTCGCTTATATTTATAATATAATCATGGTCCTTCGCTCATATTTATAATATAAACGTGGTCCTTCGCTCATATTTATAATATAATCATGGTCCTTCGCTCATATTTACAATATAAACATGGTCCTTTGCTCATATTTATAATATAATCATGGTCCTTCGCTCATATTTATAATATAATCATAGCCCTACGTTCATATTTATCACGTACTCATGGTCCTTCGCTCATATTTATAATATAATCATGGTCCTTCGCTCATATTTACAATATAAGCATGGTCCTTCGCTCATATTTATAATATAATCATGGACCTTCGCTCATATTTATAATATAATCATGGCCCTTCGCTCATATTCATCACGTACTCATGGTCCTTCCCTCATATTTATAATATAAACGTGGTCCTTCGCTCATATTTGACACGTACTCATGGTCCTTCACTCATATTTATAATATAAACGTGGCCCTTCATTCATATATATCACTTACGCATGGTCCTTCGCTCATATTTATAATATAATCGTGTTCCTCCGCTCTTATTTATAATATAAACGTGCCCTTCGCTCATATTTATAATATAAGCGTGGTCCTTCGCTCATATTTGACAGGTACTCATGGTCCTTCGCTGATATTTATAATATAAGCATGGTCCTTCGTTCATATTTATAATATAAGCATGGTACTTCGCTCATATTTATAATATAATCATGGTCCTTCGCTCATATTTATAATATAAACGTAGTCCTTCGCTCATATTTATAATATAATCATGGCCCTTCGCTCATATATATCACTTACTCATGGTCCTTCGCTCATATTTATAATATAATCGTGTTCCTTCGCTCTTATTTATAATATAAACTTGCCCTTCGCTCATATTTATAATATAAGCGCGGTCCTTCGCTCATATTTGACAGGTACTCATGGTCCTTCGCTGATATTTATAATATAATCATGGTCCTTCGCTCATATTTATAATATAATCATGGTCCTTTGCTCATATTTACAATATAAGCATGGTCCTTCGCTCATATTTATAATATAATCATAGTCTTTCGCTCATATTTATAATATAAATGTGGTCCTTCGCTTATATTTATAATATAGTCATGGTCCTTCGCTCATATTTATAATATAAACGTGGCCCTTCGCTCATATTTATAATATAAACGTGGTCCTTCACTCATATGTATAATATAAACGTGGTCCTTCACTCATATTTATAATATAATCATGGTCCTTCGCTCATATTTACAATATAAGCATGGTCCTTCGCTCATATTTATAATATAATCATAGTCTTTCGCTCATATTTATAATATAAATGTGGTCCTTCGCTTATATTTATAATATAGTCATGGTCCTTCGCTCACATTTATAATATAAACGTGGCCCTTCGCTCATATTTACAATATAAACATGGTCCTTCGCTCATATTTATAATATAATCATAGTCTTTCGTTCATATTTATAATATAAACGTGGTCCTTCGCTGATATTTATAATATAATCATGGTCCTTCGCTCATATTTATAATATAAGCATGGTCCTTCGCTCATATTTATAATATAATCATGGTCCTTGGCTCATATTTATAATATAATCATGGTCCTTCGCTCATATTTATAATATAAACGTGGTCCTTCGCTCATATTTGACACGTACTCATGGCCCTTCGCTCATATTTATAATATAAACGTGGTCCTTCACTCATATTTATAATATAAACGTGGTCCTTTGCTCATATTTATAATATAAACGTGGTCCTTCGCTCATATTTATAATATAAACGTGGTCGTTCGCTCATAATTATAACATAAACGTGGTCCTTCGCTCATATTTATACTATAAATGTGGTTCTTCGCTCATATTTATAATATAATCATGGCCCTTCGCTCATATTTATAATATAATCGTGGTCCTTCGCTCATATTTATAATATAAATGTGGTCCTTCACTCATATTTCTAATATAAACGTGGTCCTTCGCTCATATTTATAATATAAACGTGGTCCTTCGCTCATAATTATAACATAAACGTGGTCCTTTGCTCATATTTATAATATAAGCGTGGTCCTTCGCTCATATTTGACAGGTACTCATGGTCCTTCGCTGATATTTATAATATAAACGTGGTATTTCGCTCATATTTATAATATAAACGTGGTCCTTCACTGATATTTATAACATAATCATGGTCCTTCGCTCATATTTAAAATATATGCATGGTCCTTCGCTCATATTTATAATATAAGTATGCTCCTTCGCTTATATTTATAATATAAAAGTGGTCCTTCACTCATATTTATAATATAATCGTGGCCCTTCACTCATATTTATAATATAAACGTGGTCATTCACTCATATTTATAATATAGACTTGGTCCTTTGCTCATATTTATAATATAAACGTGGTCCTTCGCTCATATTTATAATATAAACGTGGTCCTTCGCTCATAATTATAACATAATCATGTTCCTTCGCTCATATTTATAATATAATCATAGTCTTTTGCTCATATTTATAATATAAATGTGGTCCTTCGCTCTTATATTTATAATATAATCATGGTCTTTCGCTCATATTTATAGTATAAATGTGGTCCTTCGCTTATATTTATAATATAATCATGGTCTTTCGCTCATATATATAATATAATCGTGGTCTTTCACTCATATTTATAATATAAACTTGTTCCTTCGCTTATATTCATAATATAATCATGGTCTTTCGCTCATATTTATAATATAATCATGGACCTTCGCTCATATTTATAATATAATTATGGTCCTTCGCTCATATTTATAATATAATCATGGTCCTTCGCTCATATTTATAATATAATCATGGTCCTTCGCTCATATTTACAATATAAGCATGGTCCTTCGCTCATATTTATAATATAATCATAGTCTTTCGCTCATATTTATAATATAAATGTGGTCCTTCGCTCTTATATTTATAATATAATCATGGTCCTTCGCTCATATTTATAATATAATCATGGCCCTTCGCTCATATTTATCACGTACTCATGGTCCTTCGCTCATATTTATAATATAAACGTGGTTCTTCGCTCATATTTATAATATAAACGTGGTCCTTCGCTCATAATTATAATATTAACGTGGTCCTTCGCTCATAATTATAATATAAACGTAGTCCTTCACTCATATTTATAATATAATCATGGCCCTTCGCTCATATATATCACTTACTCATGGTCCTTCGCTCATATTTATTATATAATCGTGGTCCTTCGCTCATATTAGCCACGTAATCATGGCCCTTCACTCATATTTATCACGTACTCATGGTCCTACGTTCATATTTATAATATAATCGTGGCCCTTCGCTCATATTTATAATATAAACATGGTCCTTCACTCATATTTATAATATAAACGTGGTCCTTTGCTCATATTTATAATATAAACGTGGTCCTTCGCTCATATTTATAATATAAACGTGGTCCTTCGCTCATAATTATAACACAAACGTGGTCCTTCGCTCATATTTATAATATAAATGTGGTTCTTCGCTCATATTTATAATATAATCATGGCCCTTTGCTCATATTTATAATATAATCGTGGTCCTTCGCTCATATTTATAATATAAATGTAGTCCTTCACTCATATTTATAATATAAACGTGGTCCTTCGCTCATATTTATAATATAAACGTGGTCCTTCGCTCATAATTATAACATAAACGTGGTCCTTCGCTCATATTTATAATATAAGCGTGGTCCTTCGCTCATATTTGACAGGTACTCATGGTCCTTCGCTGATATTTATAATATAAACGTGGTATTTCGCTCATATTTATAATATAAACGTGGTCCTTCACTGATATTTATAACATAATCATGGTCCTTCGCTCATATTTAAAATATAAGTATGCTCCTTCGCTTATATTTATAATATAAAAGTGGTCCTTCACTCATATTTATAATATAATCGTGGCCCTTCGCTCATATTTATAATATAAACGTGGTCCTTCACTCATATTTATAATATAGACTTGGTCCTTTGCTCATATTTATAATATAAACGTGGTCCTGCGCTCATATTTTTAATATAAACGTGGTCCTTCGCTCATAATTATAACATAATCATGGTCCTTCGCTCATATTTATAATATAAGTATGCTCCTTCGCTTATATTTATAATATAAAAGTGGTCCTTCACTCATATTTATAATATAATCGTGGCCCTTCGCTCATATTTATAATATAAGCGTGGTCCTTCGCTCATATTTGACAGGTACTCATGGTCCTTTGCTGATATTTATAATATAATCATGGTCCTTCGCTCATATTTACAATATAAGCATGCTCCTTCGCTCATATTTATAATATAATCATAGTCTTTCGCTCATATTTATAATATAAATGTGGTCCTTCGCTTATATTTATAATATAGTCATGGTCCTTCGCTCATATTTATAATATAAACCTGGCCCTTCGCTCATATTTACAATATAAACATGGTCCTTCGCTCATATTTATAATATAATCATAGTCTTTCGTTCATATTTATAATATAAACGTGGTCCTTCGCTGATATTTATAATATAATCATGGTCCTTCGCTCATATTTATAATATAAGCATGGTCCTTCGCTCATATTTATAATATAGTCATGGTCCTTGGCTCATATTTATAATATAATCATGGTCCTTCGCTCATATTTATAATATATACGTGGTCCTTCGCTCATATTTATAATATAATCATGGTCCTTTGCTCATATTTATAATATAATCGTGGTCCTTCGCTCATACTTACAATATAAGCATGGTCCTTCGCTCATATTTATAAAATAATCATAGTCTTTCGCTCATATTTATACTATAAACGTGGTCCTTCGCTTATATTTATAATATAATCATGGTCCTTCGCTCATATTTATAATATAATCATGGTCCTTCGCTCATATTTATAATATAATTATGGTCCTTCGCTCATATTTATAATATAATCATGGTCCTTCGCTCATATTTATAATATAATCATGGTGCTTCGCTCATATTTACAATATAAGCATGGTCCTTCGCTCATATTTATAATATAATCATAGTCTTTCGCTCATATTTATAATATAAATGTGGTCCTTCGCTCTTATATTTATAATATAATCATGGTCCTTCGCTCATATTTATAATATAATCATGGCCCTTCGCTCATATTTATCACGTACTCATGGTTCTTTGCTCATATTTATAATATAAACATGGTCCTTCGCTCATAATTATAATATAAACGTGGTCCTTCGCTCATAATTATAATACAAACGTAGTCCTTCACTCATATTTATAATATAATCATGGCCCTTCGCTCATATATATCACTTACTCATGGTCCTTCGCTCATATTTATAATATAATCGTGTTCCTTCGCTCATATTTATAATATAAGCGTGGTCCTTCGCTCATATTTATAATATAAACGTGTTCCTTCGCTTATATTTATAATATAATCATGGTCCTTCGCTGATATTTATAATATAAGCATGGTCCTTCGCTGATATTTATAATATAAGCATGGTCCTTCGCTGATATTTATAATATAATCATGGTCCTTCGCTGATATTTATAATATAATCATGGTCTTTCGCTCATATTTATAATATAATCATAGTCTTTCGCTCATATTTATAGTATAAATGTGGTCCTTCGCTTATATTTATAATATAATCATGATCTTTCGCTCATATTTATAATATAATCGTGGTCTTTCACTCATATTTATAATATAAACGTGTTCCTTCGCTTATATTTATAATATAATCATGGTCCTTCGCTTATATTTATAATATAATCATGGTCCTTCGCTCCTATTTATAATATAATCATGGTCCTTCGCTCATATTTATAATATAATTATGGTCCTTCGCTCATATTTATAATATAATCATGGTCCTTCGCTCATATTTATAATATAAGCATAGTCCTTCGCTCATATTTATAATATAAGCATGCTCCTTCGCTCATATTTATAATACAATCATGGTCTTTCGCTCATATTTATAATATAAACGTGGTCCTTCGCTCATATTTATAATATAAACGTGGTCCTTCGCTCATATTTATCACGTACTCATGGTCCTTCGCTCATATTTATAATATAAACGTGGTCCTTCGCTCATATTTATAATATAATCGTGGTCCTTCGCTCATATTTATAATATAAATGTGGTCCTTCGCTCATATTTATATATATGTTGTCCTTCGTTCATATTTATCACGTACTCATGGCCCTTCGCTCATATTTATAATATAAGCGTGGTCCTTCGCTCATATTTATAATATATACGTGGTCCTTCGCTCATATTTATAATATAAACGTGGTCCTTCGCACATATTTATAATATAAACGTGGCCCTTCACTCATATTTATAATATAATCGTGGCCCTTCGATCATATTTATAATATAAACGTGGTCCTTCGCTCATATTTATAATATAAATGTGGTCCTACGCTCATATTTATAATATAAACGTGGTCCTTCGCTCATATTTATAATATATACGTGGTCCTTCGCTCATATTTATCACGTACTCATGGCCCTTCGCTCATATTTATAATATAAGCATGGTCCTTCGCTCATATTTATAATATATACGTGGTTCTTCGCTCATATTTATTATGTAACCATGGTCCTTCGCTCATATTTATAATATAAACGTGGTCCTTCGCACATATTTATAATATAAACGTGGCCCTTCACTCATATTTATAATATAATCGTGGCCCTTCACTCATATTTATAATATATACGTGGTCCTGCGCTCATATTTATCACGTACTCATGGCCCTTCGCTCATATTTATAATATAAGCATGGTCCTTCGCTCATATTTCTAATATATACGTGGTCCTTCGCTCATATTTATCACGTAACCATGGTCCTTCGCTCATATTTATAATATAAACGTGGTCCTTCGCACATATTTATAATATAAACGTGGTCCTTCGCACATATTTATAATATAAACGTGGTCTTTCGCACATATTTATAATATAAACGTGGCCCTTCACTCATATTTATAATATAATCGTGGCCCTTCGCTCATATTTATAATATATACGGGGTCCTTCGCTCATATTTATCACGTACTCATGGCCCTTCGCTCATATTTATAATATAAGCGTGGTCCTTCGCTCATATTTATAATATATACGTGGTCGTTCGCTCATATTTATCACGTAACCATGGTCCTTCGCTCATATTTATAATATAAACGTGGTCCTTCGCACATATTTATAATATAAACGTGGTCCTTCGCACATATTTATAATATAAACGTGGCCCTTCACTCATATTTATAATATAATCGTGGCCCTTCGCTCATATTTATAATATAAACGTGGTCCTTCGCTCATATTTATAATATAATCGTGGTCCTTCGCTCATATTTATAATATAATCATGGTCCTTCGCTCATATTTATAATATAATCTCGGTCCTTCGCTCATATTAGCCACGTAATCACTATCCTTCGCTCATATTCACAATAAAAACTAGGTCCTTCGCTCATATTTATAGTATAATCGTGGTCCTTCGCTCGTATTAGCCACGTAATCACGGTCATTCGCTCATATTCACAATAAAAACGAGGTCCTTCGCTCATATTTATAATATAATTGTGGTCCTTTGCTCTGATATTTATCATGTAATGTATTTATTATGGTATTTTTGTAAATTTTATCGCTAATGCATAATTTGTGAACAAATGCAACGTTATTCGTGTCAGCGTTTTATATCATTACACCTGTTTAAGTCCTTGGGTCTTTCGCGGTCCTTTGTTTTAGTAAGTACCACAATTTGTTCCAAAATCTGATCAAGAATTTCCGATTGACAGCCATCTGACTTTTTGGCCTTTCTACTATATTTCCAAGATTTATGTACCATTTTAATTCGTATTTGGCACATACATTATACATGTCACTTTGTTTCATTATCAGATCAAAGATAGTCGAATAACGGCTGTTTTTATTTTCGGCCATATTACTATATCTCGGTCACCTATGTATAATTTTCATTGTTATTTAGCATGTCATAAATGGATACATGTCATTTCAATTTGCAATTTGATCAAATATGGCCGACTGGCGACCATATTTTTTTTTAAATGTGATAACTTGGACATGCTTTCACTTGTGATGTGCGTTTTTTTTTGCTATGTCTTAAACACGTGTTCGAATTTGATGTAAATAAACAATCTGTTGTATACGCCACTTGGAACTCGAGTTTCAAGGACACGCTCGCAACAACCCTTCCACTTTAATATGACGAGCGCTTTCAAAGAGAACTTTCAAGAACTTAACGAGGACTGTGTCATTTTCAATGACTTGTTTATAATATAATCTTGGTCCTTCACTCATATTTGCCACCTTATCATGCTCCTTTGCTCATATTTATAATGTAACCGTGGTCCGTCACTCATATTTGCTACGTTATCATGCTCCTTTGCTCTTATTTATTATATAATCATGATCATTCGCTCTTATATTTATCATGTAATATATTTATCACGGTATTTATGTAAATTTAATCGCTACCACAAAATTTGTGAACAAATGCAACGTATAACTACGTTATTAGTATCAGCGGTTTATAGTCATTACACCCAGGATAAGACCCAGGTTCCTGGGCGCTTATATTCAAACCTGTATTTCACAGTGAAGATGGCATTTGACTACCTACATGTTATATATTTTTAGTTAGCTCTGTGTGTGAATTGTGTGAAAATGTTATCAAACGAGTGAAGTGTATAAGTGTTTCTCTCAAAAATAGGATTTTTTGAGTTTTTTTCACTCAAACCAGTTGCAGACATCCTGTCTATTGTTATAAACTGATCAGCAGACTGGGAATCGAACCGTGTCCGGACAGTACAATGCGAGCCTTTGTTTTCTTGAAATGGGAGTCAAAAGTGAAAACTTTTCAATTTATTAATAAATTACAGTTTGTTTTTATTCTACTCAAGATTTCTGTCGTTTTAATAGGTTCATCAAATAATGCGATACGTACAGTTATTGGTATACTAGATGAGAATCTTCTGTGAAAAAATTGAATTGTTCCCTTGATCTTGTGTCTGCCAGACGTCCATTGTATTGCGCATGAGTGTAGGAAAAAAAAACCCTAGGAAAAAAAAAACCCTAGAAAAAAAAAACCCTAGGAAAAAAACCCATAGTGAAAAAAAACACTTTTAGGAAATACTTTTGCAGAATACGGAAGACTTACTAACTTGTTTCTCATAACTATATTCACAGAATTGACATAAATGAGCACACTTGTTACTAGTATATTATTGTCTCATTGTGTTATTCTTTGATCTCAGTTGTGAACATCTAGTGTTAATTTGTGTCAATCACTTACGTTTATAGGCAACCTTTGATCTTGAATGCCTATTCATTGGTGTTTTGTTAAGTGTTTAATTCTATATTGTTTAATCTTTACATAAGATAAGTCTTGTTCATTTAGTTTTAAATCTTTGATATAAGTTGTGTTCACGTTACACGAAGTACGGGCTAAGATTTAAGCTGATTTAGGCTTATCTAGCATATTTGCATTTTGGCTAGACCCATGATTGCGTCCACGCACAGGAAGGGCCAGTCGTTAGCACGGGCTAAGGGATGCCATTAGTCGGTGACCTTTGGTAAGCTGCTATTTACGAACGAAAAATGGATGAAACGCGCTAGGTTCTATTTCTGCTTTAATGTTTCGTTCTAATTTTGAAGCGACCTGCACAGGAACGCGAGAGAAGACAGACCACTTATTTGGATGCACATAAACAGTATACAACGGGCGTAACAGAATACAGAGTTTTATTAATGCATGTCGTAGACAGCGAACCAAATTTATTTTGTCTACGATTGGAGCTGCTGTACGCTCTACTACAGTGACCCGTTTAGTGTGGAAGCGAGCGCGGAGTAATGACTGGTGGAATAGTGTCGTTATACAAACATGGGACAATTTTCACACCCAAAGGTCGCCGCAGAGGGCGCTTAGCCCTGGGCTAAGCGTTCGCGCATACTTCATTAGCCCGTGCTAGGGTCTAGACCGCGTCTTAAATTCGGATCAGATTTAACCCGTACTTAGCATTCCTTAACCCGTGCTAAGCGTTCATGCACGTTTTCTTAGCACGGGCTAAGGAATTTGACCTCTTAGCCCGTGCTAAGGAGCTGTGCGTGAACGCAACTATTAATTGGTGGATTGATGGACTAGAAAGGGCAAAAGTAAACATCAAGCATTATTACACAGTATTTTTTTTATTTTTCATTATTTATTAAATATTTACAAAATGTGAAACACATTAAATTATTCAACTACAAGATTATTATTTAACTACCACACACTGTAATTAAACCCACACCATTATTTCCACCTGACACAATGTCCCACGGCTTCAAGAAATTGTTGAATGTCTTTTCTTCCTTCAGAAAAATCTTTGCATAAGTTGTGAAGTTTTTCTTGTAGCTGTTTTGTCGCTCTTTTGACGCGTTTTCTTGGGGGTAGTCCACGGGACATCTGGTATAAAGTAGTTGAAACAAGAGCTGCATCTTTTCTGATTGCATCAACTGCAGCCCACACAGATGGATGGTTATAGCCAAGCAGTTGACGAAATGCATTATTCCAGCTTTCATTCAGGCTGTTGGTTCTGTCTTCGTTGTTGAGTGTTGCTTGTTGAACATTCCACAATGATGGCGGAAACAGTGGAGGAATCCTGCAATATCTAAAAGGAGGGATACCGCCACCAGGATATACAGGCAGAGGTTGAATTCTTCTGAAGGACCCTGACACATAGCTGGAATTCAAAGTAGTTCAGGAGCTCTTCTAGTGTTCCATACCCCGGGTTGCGTCAATCATGCCACAGAACAATCTAGTAGTGTCATCAGTTCTATATGAATTTACCAGCCCAAGTTTTTGTATTTTTCTCCAGGTGCTCTGCGTGAGATGGTAGAAACATCCATGTTGAGAGACATGGGGTCCTAAGATATTTGTGGTGGCTCTAATAGCTGATAGTTCAAAGTCTGTAATGATGGTTGATGGATCAGGTGAAAATCCAAGTTCTTCACATTTGTCCACTATAGCAGTTAAGAGTTCTTCATAGACGGCTTGAGTCTTGCCAGATAAAAATGCATAAATACAGCAAACTGCAGATTCCCCTGCTGATGCATGAATCACGTAAAGCTGCTGGAATAGTTTTGGCGCTGATGAAAATGTCCCATCCATGTACCAAGTACTGGAATGACACAACTGCTGTAGGGCTTCAGAGGTGCTGTATACAATGATTCTGTTGTTAGACTGGGTTCCATTATCATAGATACAAAATGGATCCATATTTGGCCTTCCAGTTGTGGTCAATTCCCCATCGATGGTGAGTTCTTGAAGAGTTGAAGAGTGCTTGGTACTTTTGGAAATGCTTTACTTTTATGGCCCCGGATACTGCACTTCACAGAATCCTTGTTACCAATTGCCGCTCGAACTTCAACTGGTTGTGATACTAGTGCATCTGCCAAAATTTGTCCTGGTCTGCCTCTGTTTATTTTGATATTTTTA